>NW_026736437.1:0-70281 GCF_949786415.1 Peromyscus eremicus
GGGGTCCAAAGAGTGAGCTTGCTCAGAACAAATGAACTGTGCTTCCTACACACGGGCCATATCTGGATCAATTCTACTTAGGAAACTGACAAGAACAGTAGATCCTCTTCAGTCCAATACACTGTACATGCTGGGAACAGACGCCAGTGCTATTTGCCCTATGTATGACAATGGAGTGCAATAGTGACTCTTCTTACCAGAAAACAACTCCTGCTCGAAGGACCAGTAACTGCATGTGATTCAACTCCATTTAGGACTGTGAAACAAATGCTAGCTCGCCTTACAAGAAACAAACTCTCTTTTTGAGAAAAGAGCACTCTTCTACTCTACTGTGTTTCCTATGGGTTCCGAAGAGTGAGCTTCCTCAGAACAAAAGAACTGTGCTTCCTACACACATGGCCATATCTAGTTCAATTCTGCTTAGGAAACTGACAAGAACATTAGATCCTCTTCAGTCCAATATACTGTACATGCTGGATCAGACGCCAGTGCTATTTGCCCTGTGTATGACAATTTGAGCACAATAGTGACTCTTCTTATTAGAAAACAACTCTTGCTCATATGTCCAGAAACTGCATGGGATTCAACTCCATTTAGGACTGGGAAACAAACACTAGCTCGCCTTAAAAGAAACACACTCTGCTTTTGAAAAAAGATCACTCTTCTACTCTACTGTGTTTCCTATGGGGTCTGAACAGTAAGCTTGCTCAGAACAAAAGAACTGTGCTTCCTTCACACACGGGCAATATCTAGTTCAACTCTGCATAGGAAACTGACAAGAACAGTAGATCCTCTTCTGTCCAATACAGTATACATGCTGGGAACAGACGCGAGTGGTATTTGCACTGTGTATGACAATGGGAGCGCAATAGTGACTCTTCTTACCAGAAAACAACTCTTGCTCGTACGACCAGAAACTGCATGGGATTCAACTCCATTTGGGACTGGGAAACAAACGCTAGCTTGCCTTACAATAAACACACTCTGCTTTTGAAAAAAGATCACTCTTCTACTCTACAGTGTTTCCTATGGGGTCCAAAGAGTGAGCTTGCTCAAAACAAAAGAACTGTGCTTCCTACACACACGGGCCATATCTACATCAATTCTGCTTAGGAAACTGACAAGAACAGTAGATCCTCTTCAGTCCAATACACTGTACATGCTGGTAACAGATGCCAGTGCTATTTGCCCTATGTATGACAATGGGAGCACAATAGTTACTCTTCTTACCAGAAAACAACTCTTGCTCGAAGGACCAGATACTGCATGTGATTCAACTCCATTTAGGACTGGGAAACAAACGCTAGGTCGCCTTACAAGAAACACACTCTGCTTTTTAGAAAAGAGCACTCTTCTACTCTAATGTGTTTCCTATGGGGTCCGAACTGTGAGCTTGCTCAGAACAAAAGAACTGTGCTTCCTACATACACGGCCATACCTAGTTCAATTCTGCTTAGGAAACTGACAAGAACAGTAGATCCTCTTCAGTCCAATACACTGTACATGCTGGGAACAGACGCCTGTGCTATTTGCCCTGTGTATGACAATGGGAGCGCAATAGTGACTCTTCTTACCAGAAAACAACTCTAGCTGGAGGGACCAGAAACTGCATGTGATTCAACTCCATTTGGGACTGGGAAACAAACGCTATTTTGCCTTACAAGAAACACACTCTGATTTTGAGAAAAGAGCACTACTCTACTCTACTGTGTTTCCTATGTGGTCCGAACAGTTAGCTTGCTCAGAACAAAAGAAGTGTGCTTCCTACACACACGGGCCATATCTAGTTCAACTCTGCTTAGGAAACTGACAAGAACAGTAGCTGCTCTTCAGTCCAATACACTGTACTTGCTGGGAACAGACGCGAGTGCTATTTGCACTGTGTATGGCAATGGGAGGGCAATAGTGACTTTCCTTACCTGAAAAGAACTCTTGCTCATAGGACCAAAAACTGCATGTGATTCAACTTCATTTAGGACTGGGAAACAAACGCTAGCTCACCTTACAAGAAACACACTCTGCTTTTGAGAAAATAGCACTTTTCTACTCTACTGTGTTTCCTATAGGGCCAGAACAGTGAGCTTGCTCAGAACAAAAGAACTGTGCTTCCTACACACACGGCCATATCTAGTTCAATTCTGCTTAGGAAACTGACAAGAACTGTAGATCCTCTTCAGTCCAATACACTGTACATGCTGGGAACAGACGCCAGTGCTATTTGCCCTGTGTATGACTATAGGACCACATAGTGACTCTTCTTACCAGAAAACACCTCTTGCTCATAGGACCAGAAACTGCATGTGATTCAACTCCATTTAGGACTGGGAAACAAACGCTAGCTCGCCTTACAAGAAACACACTCTGCTTTTGAGTAAAGAGCACTCTTCTACTCTACAGTTTTTCCTATGGGGTCCGAACAGTGTGCTTGCTCAGAACAAAAGAACTGTGCTTCCTACACACACGGGCCATATCTAGTTCAACTCTGCTTAGGAAACTGACAAGAACTCTAGATCCTCTTCAGTCTAATACACTGTACATGCTGGGAAGAGACGCCAGTGCTATTTGCCCTGTGTATGACAATGGGAATGCAATAGTGACTCTTCTTACCTGAAAACAAATCTTGCTCATAGGACCAGAAACTGCATGGGATTCAACCCCATTTAGGACTGGGAAACAAACACTAGCTTGCCTTACAAGAAACACACTCTGCTTTTGAGAAAAGAGCACTCTTCTACTCTAATGTGATTCCTATAGGGCCAGAACAGTGAGCATTCTCAGAACAAAAGAACTGTGCTTCCTACAAACATGGGCCATATCTAGTTCAACTCTGCTTAGGAAACTGACAAGAACAGTAGCTCCTCTTCAGTCCAATTTTCTGTACTTACTGGGAAAAGACGCGAGTGCTATTTGCACTGTGTAGGGCAATGGGAGCGCAATAGTGACTTTCCTTACCAGAAAACCACTCTTGCTCGTAGGACCAAAAACTGCATGTGATTCAACTCCATTTAGGACTGGGAAACAAACGCTAGCTCGCCTTACAAGAAACCCACTCTGCTTTTGAGAAAAGGTCACTCTTCTACTCTACTGTGTTTCCTGTAGTGCCAGAACAGTGAGCTTGCTCAGAACAAAAGAACTGTGCTTCCTACACAGACGGCCATATCTAGTTCAATTCTGCTTAGGAAACTGACAAGAACAGTAGATCACCTTCAGTCCAATACACTGTACATGCTTGGAACAGATGCCAGTGCTATTTGCCCTGTGTGACAATGGGAGCACAATAGTGATTCTTCTTACCAGAAAACAACTCTTGCTCATAGGACCAGAAACTGCATGTGATTCAACTCCATTTAGGGTGCGAAACAAACGCTAGCTCGCCTTACAAGAAACACACTCTGCTTCTGAGAAAAGAGCACTCTTGTACTCTAATGTGTTTTCTATAGGGTTAGAACAGTGAGCTTACTCAGAACCAAAGAACTGTGCTTCATACACACACGGCCATATCTAGTTCAATTCTGCTTAGGTAACTGACAAGAAGAGTAGATCCTCTTAAGTTCAATATACTGTAAATGCTTGGAACAGTCGCCAGTGCTACTTGCCCTGTGTATGACAAAGGGAGCGCAAAAGTTTCTCTTCTTACCAGAAAACAACTCTTGCTCGAAGAACCAGAAACTGCATGTGATTCAACTCCATTTAGGACTGGGAAACAAACGCTAGCTTGCCTTACAAGAAACACACCCTGCTTTTGAGAAAAGAGCACTCTTCTACTCTAATGTGTTTCCTATAGGGACAGAACAGTGAGCTTGCTCAGAACAAAAGAACAGTGCTTCCTACACACAAGGGCTATATCTAGTTCAACTCTGCTTAGGAAACTGACAAGAACAGTATGTCCTCTTCAGTCCAATACACTGTACTTGCTGGCAAAAGACACGAGTGATATTTGCACTGTGATTAGCAATGGGAGTGCAATAGTGACTTTCCTTACCAGAAAACAACTCTTGCTCGTGGGACCAACAACTGCATGGGATTCAACTCCATTTAGGACTGGGAAACAAACGCTAGCTCGCCTTACAATAAACACACTCTGCTTTGGAGAAAAGAGCACTCTTCTACTCTACTGTGTTTCCTATGGGGTCCAAAGAGTGAGCTTGCTCAGAACAAATGAACTGTGCTTCCTACACACGGGCCATATCTGGATCAATTCTACTTAGGAAACTGACAAGAACAGTAGATCCTCTTCAGTCCAATACACTGTACATGCTGGGAACAGACGCCAGTGCTATTTGCCCTATGTATGACAATGGGAGTGCAATAGTGACTCTTCTTACCAGAAAACAACTCCTGCTCGAAGGACCAGAAACTGCATGTGATTCAACTCCATTTAGGACTGTGAAACAAATGCCAGCTCGCCTTACAAGAAACAAACTCTCTTTTTGAGAAAAGAGCACTCTTCTACTCTACTGTGTTTCCTATGGGTTCCGAAGAGTGAGCTTCCTCAGAACAAAAGAACTGTGCTTCCTACACACATGGCCATATCTAGTTCAATTCTGCTTAGGAAACTGACAAGAACATTAGATCCTCTTCAGTCCAATATACTGTACATGCTGGGATCAGACGCCAGTGCTATTTGCCCTGTGTATGACAATTTGAGCACAATAGTGACTCTTCTTATTAGAAAACAACTCTTGCTCATATGTCCAGAAACTGCATGGGATTCAACTCCATTTAGGACTGGGAAACAAACACTAGCTCGCCTTAAAAGAAACACACTCTGCTTTTGAGAAAAGATCACTCTTCTACTCTACTGTGTTTCCTATGGGGTCTGAACAGTCAGCTTGCTCAGAACAAAAGAACTGTGCTTCCTTCACACACGGGCAATATCTAGTTCAACTCTGCATAGGAAACTGACAAGAACAGTAGATCCTCTTCTGTCCAATACAGTATACATGCTGGGAACAGACGCGAGTGGTATTTGCACTGTGTATGACAATGGGAGCGCAATAGTGACTCTTCTTACCAGAAAACAACTCTTGCTCGAAGGACCAGAAACTGCATGTGATTCAACTCAATTTAGGACTGGGAAACAAACGCTAGCTCGCCTTACAAGAAACACCCCCTGCTTTTTAGAAAAGAGCACTCTTCTACTCTAATGTGTTTCCTATAGGGACAGAACAGTGAGCTTGCTCAGAACAAAAGAACTCTGCTTCCTACACACAAGGGCTATATCTATTTCAACTCTGCTTAGGAAACTGACAAGAACAGTAGGTCCTCTTCAGTCCAATACACTGTACTTGCTGGCAAAAGACACGAGTGATATTTGCACTGTGATTAGCAATGGGAGTGCAATAGTGACTTTCCTTACCAGAAAACAACTCTTGCTCGTGGGACCAACAACTGCATGGGATTCAACTCCATTTAGGACTGGGAAACAAACGCTAGCTCGCCTTACAATAAACACACTCTGCTTTGGAGAAAAGAGCACTCTTCTACTCTACTGTGTTTCCTATGGGGTCCAAAGAGTGAGCTTGCTCAGAACAAATGAACTGTGCTTCCTACACACGGGCCATATCTGGATCAATTCTACTTAGGAAACTGACAAGAACAGTAGATCCTCTTCAGTCCAATACACTGTACATGCTGGGAACAGACGCCAGTGCTATTTGCCCTATGTATGACAATGGGAGTGCAATAGTGACTCTTCTTACCAGAAAACAACTCCTGCTCGAAGGACCAGAAACTGCATGTGATTCAACTCCATTTAGGACTGTGAAACAAATGCTAGCTCGCCTTACAAGAAACAAACTCTCTTTTTGAGAAAAGAGCACTCTTCTACTCTACTGTGTTTCCTATGGGTTCCGAAGAGTGAGCTTCCTCAGAACAAAAGAACTGTGCTTCCTACACACATGGCCATATCTAGTTCAATTCTGCTTAGGAAACTGACAAGAACATTAGATCCTCTTCAGTCCAATATACTGTACATGCTGGGATCAGACGCCAGTGCTATTTGCCCTGTGTATGACAATTTGAGCACAATAGTGACTCTTCTTATTAGAAAACAACTCTTGCTCATATGTCCAGAAACTGCATGGGATTCAACTCCATTTAGGACTGGGAAACAAACACTAGCTCGCCTTAAAAGAAACACACTCTGCTTTTGAAAAAAGATCACTCTTCTACTCTACTGTGTTTCCTATGGGGTCTGAACAGTAAGCTTGCTCAGAACAAAAGAACTGTGCTTCCTTCACACACGGGCAATATCTAGTTCAACTCTGCATAGGAAACTGACAAGAACAGTAGATCCTCTTCTGTCCAATACAGTATACATGCTGGGAACAGACGCGAGTGGTATTTGCACTGTGTATGACAATGGGAGCGCAATAGTGACTCTTCTTACCAGAAAACAACTCTTGCTCGTACGACCAGAAACTGCATGGGATTCAACTCCATTTAGGACTGGGAAACAAACGCTAGCTTGCCTTACAATAAACACACTCTGCTTTTGAAAAAAGATCACTCTTCTACTCTACAGTGTTTCCTATGGGGTCCAAAGAGTGAGCTTGCTCAAAACAAAAGAACTGTGCTTCCTACACACACGGGCCATATCTACATCAATTCTGCTTAGGAAACTGACAAGAACAGTAGATCCTCTTCAGTCCAATACACTGTACATGCTGGTAACAGATGCCAGTGCTATTTGCCCTATGTATGACAATGGGAGCACAATAGTTACTCTTCTTACCAGAAAACAACTCTTGCTCGAAGGACCAGATACTGCATGTGATTCAACTCCATTTAGGACTGGGAAACAAACGCTAGGTCGCCTTACAAGAAACACACTCTGCTTTTTAGAAAAGAGCACTCTTCTACTCTAATGTGTTTCCTATGGGGTCCGAACTGTGAGCTTGCTCAGAACAAAAGAACTGTGCTTCCTACATACACGGCCATACCTAGTTCAATTCTGCTTAGGAAACTGACAAGAACAGTAGATCCTCTTCAGTCCAATACACTGTACATGCTGGGAACAGACGCCTGTGCTATTTGCCCTGTGTATGACAATGGGAGCGCAATAGTGACTCTTCTTACCAGAAAACAACTCTAGCTGGAGGGACCAGAAACTGCATGTGATTCAACTCCATTTGGGACTGGGAAACAAACGCTATTTTGCCTTACAAGAAACACACTCTGATTTTGAGAAAAGAGCACTACTCTACTCTACTGTGTTTCCTATGTGGTCCGAACAGTTAGCTTGCTCAGAACAAAAGAAGTGTGCTTCCTACACACACGGGCCATATCTAGTTCAACTCTGCTTAGGAAACTGACAAGAACAGTAGCTGCTCTTCAGTCCAATACACTGTACTTGCTGGGAACAGACGCGAGTGCTATTTGCACTGTGTATGGCAATGGGAGGGCAATAGTGACTTTCCTTACCTGAAAAGAACTCTTGCTCATAGGACCAAAAACTGCATGTGATTCAACTTCATTTAGGACTGGGAAACAAACGCTAGCTCACCTTACAAGAAACACACTCTGCTTTTGAGAAAATAGCACTTTTCTACTCTACTGTGTTTCCTATAGGGCCAGAACAGTGAGCTTGCTCAGAACAAAAGAACTGTGCTTCCTACACACACGGCCATATCTAGTTCAATTCTGCTTAGGAAACTGACAAGAACTGTAGATCCTCTTCAGTCCAATACACTGTACATGCTGGGAACAGACGCCAGTGCTATTTGCCCTGTGTATGACTATAGGACCACATAGTGACTCTTCTTACCAGAAAACACCTCTTGCTCATAGGACCAGAAACTGCATGTGATTCAACTCCATTTAGGACTGGGAAACAAACGCTAGCTCGCCTTACAAGAAACACACTCTGCTTTTGAGTAAAGAGCACTCTTCTACTCTACAGTTTTTCCTATGGGGTCCGAACAGTGTGCTTGCTCAGAACAAAAGAACTGTGCTTCCTACACACACGGGCCATATCTAGTTCAACTCTGCTTAGGAAACTGACAAGAACTCTAGATCCTCTTCAGTCTAATACACTGTACATGCTGGGAAGAGACGCCAGTGCTATTTGCCCTGTGTATGACAATGGCAATGCAATAGTGACTCTTCTTACCTGAAAACAAATCTTGCTCATAGGACCAGAAACTGCATGGGATTCAACCCCATTTAGGACTGGGAAACAAACACTAGCTTGCCTTACAAGAAACACACTCTGCTTTTGAGAAAAGAGCACTCTTCTACTCTAATGTGATTCCTATAGGGCCAGAACAGTGAGCATTCTCAGAACAAAAGAACTGTGCTTCCTACAAACATGGGCCATATCTAGTTCAACTCTGCTTAGGAAACTGACAAGAACAGTAGCTCCTCTTCAGTCCAATTTTCTGTACTTACTGGGAAAAGACGCGAGTGCTATTTGCACTGTGTAGGGCAATGGGAGCGCAATAGTGACTTTCCTTACCAGAAAACCACTCTTGCTCGTAGGACCAAAAACTGCATGTGATTCAACTCCATTTAGGACTGGGAAACAAACGCTAGCTCGCCTTACAAGAAACCCACTCTGCTTTTGAGAAAAGGTCACTCTTCTACTCTACTGTGTTTCCTGTAGTGCCAGAACAGTGAGCTTGCTCAGAACAAAAGAACTGTGCTTCCTACACAGACGGCCATATCTAGTTCAATTCTGCTTAGGAAACTGACAAGAACAGTAGATCACCTTCAGTCCAATACACTGTACATGCTTGGAACAGATGCCAGTGCTATTTGCCCTGTGTGACAATGGGAGCACAATAGTGATTCTTCTTACCAGAAAACAACTCTTGCTCATAGGACCAGAAACTGCATGTGATTCAACTCCATTTAGGGTGCGAAACAAACGCTAGCTCGCCTTACAAGAAACACACTCTGCTTCTGAGAAAAGAGCACTCTTGTACTCTAATGTGTTTTCTATAGGGTTAGAACAGTGAGCTTACTCAGAACCAAAGAACTGTGCTTCATACACACACGGCCATATCTAGTTCAATTCTGCTTAGGTAACTGACAAGAAGAGTAGATCCTCTTAAGTTCAATATACTGTAAATGCTTGGAACAGTCGCCAGTGCTACTTGCCCTGTGTATGACAAAGGGAGCGCAAAAGTTTCTCTTCTTACCAGAAAACAACTCTTGCTCGAAGAACCAGAAACTGCATGTGATTCAACTCCATTTAGGACTGGGAAACAAACGCTAGCTTGCCTTACAAGAAACACACCCTGCTTTTGAGAAAAGAGCACTCTTCTACTCTAATGTGTTTCCTATAGGGACAGAACAGTGAGCTTGCTCAGAACAAAAGAACAGTGCTTCCTACACACAAGGGCTATATCTAGTTCAACTCTGCTTAGGAAACTGACAAGAACAGTATGTCCTCTTCAGTCCAATACACTGTACTTGCTGGCAAAAGACACGAGTGATATTTGCACTGTGATTAGCAATGGGAGTGCAATAGTGACTTTCCTTACCAGAAAACAACTCTTGCTCGTGGGACCAACAACTGCATGGGATTCAACTCCATTTAGGACTGGGAAACAAACGCTAGCTCGCCTTACAATAAACACACTCTGCTTTGGAGAAAAGAGCACTCTTCTACTCTACTGTGTTTCCTATGGGGTCCAAAGAGTGAGCTTGCTCAGAACAAATGAACTGTGCTTCCTACACACGGGCCATATCTGGATCAATTCTACTTAGGAAACTGACAAGAACAGTAGATCCTCTTCAGTCCAATACACTGTACATGCTGGGAACAGACGCCAGTGCTATTTGCCCTATGTATGACAATGGGAGTGCAATAGTGACTCTTCTTACCAGAAAACAACTCCTGCTCGAAGGACCAGAAACTGCATGTGATTCAACTCCATTTAGGACTGTGAAACAAATGCCAGCTCGCCTTACAAGAAACAAACTCTCTTTTTGAGAAAAGAGCACTCTTCTACTCTACTGTGTTTCCTATGGGTTCCGAAGAGTGAGCTTCCTCAGAACAAAAGAACTGTGCTTCCTACACACATGGCCATATCTAGTTCAATTCTGCTTAGGAAACTGACAAGAACATTAGATCCTCTTCAGTCCAATATACTGTACATGCTGGGATCAGACGCCAGTGCTATTTGCCCTGTGTATGACAATTTGAGCACAATAGTGACTCTTCTTATTAGAAAACAACTCTTGCTCATATGTCCAGAAACTGCATGGGATTCAACTCCATTTAGGACTGGGAAACAAACACTAGCTCGCCTTAAAAGAAACACACTCTGCTTTTGAGAAAAGATCACTCTTCTACTCTACTGTGTTTCCTATGGGGTCTGAACAGTCAGCTTGCTCAGAACAAAAGAACTGTGCTTCCTTCACACACGGGCAATATCTAGTTCAACTCTGCATAGGAAACTGACAAGAACAGTAGATCCTCTTCTGTCCAATACAGTATACATGCTGGGAACAGACGCGAGTGGTGTTTGCACTGTGTATGACAATGGGAGCGCAATAGTGACTCTTCTTACCAGAAAACAACTCTTGCTCGAAGGACCAGAAACTGCATGTGATTCAACTCAATTTAGGACTGGGAAACAAACGCTAGCTCGCCTTACAAGAAACACCCCCTGCTTTTTAGAAAAGAGCACTCTTCTACTCTAATGTGTTTCCTATAGGGACAGAACAGTGAGCTTGCTCAGAACAAAAGAACTCTGCTTCCTACACACAAGGGCTATATCTATTTCAACTCTGCTTAGGAAACTGACAAGAACAGTAGGTCCTCTTCAGTCCAATACACTGTACTTGCTGGCAAAAGACACGAGTGATATTTGCACTGTGATTAGCAATGGGAGTGCAATAGTGACTTTCCTTACCAGAAAACAACTCTTGCTCGTGGGACCAACAACTGCATGGGATTCAACTCCATTTAGGACTGGGAAACAAACGCTAGCTCGCCTTACAATAAACACACTCTGCTTTGGAGAAAAGAGCACTCTTCTACTCTACTGTGTTTCCTATGGGGTCCAAAGAGTGAGCTTGCTCAGAACAAATGAACTGTGCTTCCTACACACGGGCCATATCTGGATCAATTCTACTTAGGAAACTGACAAGAACAGTAGATCCTCTTCAGTCCAATACACTGTACATGCTGGGAACAGACGCCAGTGCTATTTGCCCTATGTATGACAATGGGAGTGCAATAGTGACTCTTCTTACCAGAAAACAACTCCTGCTCGAAGGACCAGAAACTGCATGTGATTCAACTCCATTTAGGACTGTGAAACAAATGCTAGCTCGCCTTACAAGAAACAAACTCTCTTTTTGAGAAAAGAGCACTCTTCTACTCTACTGTGTTTCCTATGGGTTCCGAAGAGTGAGCTTCCTCAGAACAAAAGAACTGTGCTTCCTACACACATGGCCATATCTAGTTCAATTCTGCTTAGGAAACTGACAAGAACATTAGATCCTCTTCAGTCCAATATACTGTACATGCTGGGATCAGACGCCAGTGCTATTTGCCCTGTGTATGACAATTTGAGCACAATAGTGACTCTTCTTATTAGAAAACAACTCTTGCTCATATGTCCAGAAACTGCATGGGATTCAACTCCATTTAGGACTGGGAAACAAACACTAGCTCGCCTTAAAAGAAACACACTCTGCTTTTGAAAAAAGATCACTCTTCTACTCTACTGTGTTTCCTATGGGGTCTGAACAGTAAGCTTGCTCAGAACAAAAGAACTGTGCTTCCTTCACACACGGGCAATATCTAGTTCAACTCTGCATAGGAAACTGACAAGAACAGTAGATCCTCTTCTGTCCAATACAGTATACATGCTGGGAACAGACGCGAGTGGTATTTGCACTGTGTATGACAATGGGAGCGCAATAGTGACTCTTCTTACCAGAAAACAACTCTTGCTCGTACGACCAGAAACTGCATGGGATTCAACTCCATTTAGGACTGGGAAACAAACGCTAGCTTGCCTTACAATAAACACACTCTGCTTTTGAAAAAAGATCACTCTTCTACTCTACAGTGTTTCCTATGGGGTCCAAAGAGTGAGCTTGCTCAAAACAAAAGAACTGTGCTTCCTACACACACGGGCCATATCTACATCAATTCTGCTTAGGAAACTGACAAGAACAGTAGATCCTCTTCAGTCCAATACACTGTACATGCTGGTAACAGATGCCAGTGCTATTTGCCCTATGTATGACAATGGGAGCACAATAGTTACTCTTCTTACCAGAAAACAACTCTTGCTCGAAGGACCAGATACTGCATGTGATTCAACTCCATTTAGGACTGGGAAACAAACGCTAGGTCGCCTTACAAGAAACACACTCTGCTTTTTAGAAAAGAGCACTCTTCTACTCTAATGTGTTTCCTATGGGGTCCGAACTGTGAGCTTGCTCAGAACAAAAGAACTGTGCTTCCTACATACACGGCCATACCTAGTTCAATTCTGCTTAGGAAACTGACAAGAACAGTAGATCCTCTTCAGTCCAATACACTGTACATGCTGGGAACAGACGCCTGTGCTATTTGCCCTGTGTATGACAATGGGAGCGCAATAGTGACTCTTCTTACCAGAAAACAACTCTAGCTGGAGGGACCAGAAACTGCATGTGATTCAACTCCATTTGGGACTGGGAAACAAACGCTATTTTGCCTTACAAGAAACACACTCTGATTTTGAGAAAAGAGCACTACTCTACTCTACTGTGTTTCCTATGTGGTCCGAACAGTTAGCTTGCTCAGAACAAAAGAAGTGTGCTTCCTACACACACGGGCCATATCTAGTTCAACTCTGCTTAGGAAACTGACAAGAACAGTAGCTGCTCTTCAGTCCAATACACTGTACTTGCTGGGAACAGACGCGAGTGCTATTTGCACTGTGTATGGCAATGGGAGGGCAATAGTGACTTTCCTTACCTGAAAAGAACTCTTGCTCATAGGACCAAAAACTGCATGTGATTCAACTTCATTTAGGACTGGGAAACAAACGCTAGCTCACCTTACAAGAAACACACTCTTCCTTTGGGAAAATAGCACTTTTCTACTCTACTGTGTTTCCTATAGGGCCAGAACAGTGAGCTTGCTCAGAACAAAAGAACTGTGCTTCCTACACACACGGCCATATCTAGTTCAATTCTGCTTAGGAAACTGACAAGAACTGTAGATCCTCTTCAGTCCAATACACTGTACATGCTGGGAACAGACGCCAGTGCTATTTGCCCTGTGTATGACTATAGGACCACATAGTGACTCTTCTTACCAGAGAACACCTCTTGCTCATAGGACCAGAAACTGCATGTGATTCAACTCCATTTAGGACTGGGAAACAAACGCTAGCTCGCCTTACAAGAAACACACTCTGCTTTTGAGTAAAGAGCACTCTTCTACTCTACAGTTTTTCCTATGGGGTCCGAACAGTGTGCTTGCTCAGAACAAAAGAACTGTGCTTCCTACACACACGGGCCATATCTAGTTCAACTCTGCTTAGGAAACTGACAAGAACAGTAGCTCCTCTTCAGTCCAATTTTCTGTACTTACTGGGAAAAGACGCGAGTGCTATTTGCACTGTGTAGGGCAATGGGAGCGCAATAGTGACTTTCCTTACCAGAAAACCACTCTTGCTCGTAGGACCAAAAACTGCATGTGATTCAACTCCATTTAGGACTGGGAAACAAACGCTAGCTCGCCTTACAAGAAACCCACTCTGCTTTTGAGAAAAGGTCACTCTTCTACTCTACTGTGTTTCCTGTAGTGCCAGAACAGTGAGCTTGCTCAGAACAAAAGAACTGTGCTTCCTACACAGACGGCCATATCTAGTTCAATTCTGCTTAGGAAACTGACAAGAACAGTAGATCACCTTCAGTCCAATACACTGTACATGCTTGGAACAGATGCCAGTGCTATTTGCCCTGTGTGACAATGGGAGCACAATAGTGACTCTTCTTACCAGAAAACAACTCTTGCTCATAGGACCAGAAACTGCATGTGATTCAACTCCATTTAGGGTGCGAAACAAACGCTAGCTCGCCTTACAAGAAACACACTCTGCTTCTGAGAAAAGAGCACTCTTGTACTCTAATGTGTTTTCTATAGGGTTAGAACAGTGAGCTTACTCAGAACCAAAGAACTGTGCTTCATACACACACGGCCATATCTAGTTCAATTCTGCTTAGGTAACTGACAAGAAGAGTAGATCCTCTTAAGTTCAATATACTGTAAATGCTTGGAACAGTCGCCAGTGCTACTTGCCCTGTGTATGACAAAGGGAGCGCAAAAGTTTCTCTTCTTACCAGAAAACAACTCTTGCTCGAAGAACCAGAAACTGCATGTGATTCAACTCCATTTAGGACTGGGAAACAAACGCTAGCTTGCCTTACAAGAAACACACCCTGCTTTTGAGAAAAGAGCACTCTTCTACTCTAATGTGTTTCCTATAGGGACAGAACAGTGAGCTTGCTCAGAACAAAAGAACAGTGCTTCCTACACACAAGGGCTATATCTAGTTCAACTCTGCTTAGGAAACTGACAAGAACAGTATGTCCTCTTCAGTCCAATACACTGTACTTGCTGGCAAAAGACACGAGTGATATTTGCACTGTGTATAGCAATGGGAGTGCAATAGTGACTTTCCTTACCAGAAAACAACTCTTGCTCATGGGACCAACAACTGCATGGGATTCAACTCCATTTAGGACTGGGAAACAAACGGTAGCTCGCCTTACAAGAAACACACTCTGCTTTGGAGAAAAGAGCACTCTTCTACTCTACTGTGTTTCCTATGGGGTCCAAAGAGTGAGCTTGCTCAGAACAAATGAACTGTGCTTCCTACACACACGGGCCATATCTGGATCAACTCTACTTAGGAAACTGACAAGAACAGTAGATCCTCTTCAGTCCAATACACTGTACATGCTGGGAAGAGACGCCAGTGCTATTTGCCCTATGTATGACAATGGGAGCGCAATAGTGACTCTTCTTACCAGAAAACAACTCCTGCTCGAAAGACCAGAAACTGCATGTGATTCAACTCCATTTAGGACTGTGAAACAAATGCTAGCTCGCCTTACAAGAAACAAACTCTCTTTTTGAGAAAAGAGCACTCTTCTACTCTACTGTGTTTCCTATGGGTTCCGAAGAGTGAGCTTGCTCAGAACAAAAGAACTGTGCTTCCTACACACACGGCCATATCTAGTTCAATTCTGCTTAGGAAACTGACAAGAACATTAGATCCTATTCAGCCAATATACTGTACATGCTGGGATCATACGCCAGTGCTATTTGCCCTGTGTATGACAATGGGAGCACAATAGTGACTCTTCTTATTAGAAAACAACTCTTGCTCATATGTCCAGAAACTGCATGGGATTCAACTCCATTTAGGACTGGGAAACAAACACTAGCTCGCCTTAAAAGAAACACACTCTGCTTTTGAGAAAAGAGCACTCTTCTACTCTACTGTGTTTCCTAAGGGGTCTGAACAGTAAGCTTGCTCAGAAAAAAAGAACTGTGCTTCCTTCACACACGGGCAATATCTAGTTCAACTCTGCTTAGGAAACTGACAAGAACAGTAGATCCTCTTCAGTCCATTACACTGTAAATGCTGGGAACAGACGCCAGTGCTTTTTGCCCTATGTATGACAATGGGAGCACAATAGTTACTCTTCTTACCAGAAAACAACTCTTGCTCGAAGGACCAGATACTGCATGTGATTCAACTCCATTTAGGACTGGGAAACAAACGCTAGGTCGCCTTACAAGAAACACACTCTGCTTTTTAGAAAAGAGCACTCTTCTACTCTAATGTGTTTCCTATAGGGCCAGAACAGTGAGCTTGCTCAGAACAAAAGAACTGTGCTTCCTACACTCACGGGCTATATCTAGTTCAACTCTGCTTAGGAAACTGACAACAACAATAGATCCTCTTCAGTCCAATACAGTGTACAGGTTGGGAACAGACGCCAGTGCTATTTGCCCTGTGTATGACAATGGGAGCACAATAGTGACTCTTCTTACCAGAAAACAACTCTTGCTCTTAGGACCAGAAACTGCATGTGATTCAACTCCATTTAGGACTGGGAAACAAATGCTAGCTCGCCTTACAAGAAGCACACTCTGCTTTTGAGAAAAGATCACTCTTCTACTCTACTGTGTTTCCTATGGGGTCAGAACTGTGAGCTTGCTCAGAACAAAAGAACTGTGCTTCCTACACACACTGCAATACCTAGTTCAATTCTGCTTAGGAAACTGACAAGAACAGTAGATCCTCTTCAGTCCAATACACTGTACATGCTGGGAACAGACGCCAGTGCTATTTGCCCTGTGTATGACAAAGGGAGCGCAATAGTGACTCTTCTTACCAGAAAACAACTCTAGCTGGAGGGACCAGAAACTGCATGTGATTCAACTCCATTTGGGACTGGGAAACAAACGCTATTTTGCCTTACAAGAAACACACTCTGATTTTGAGAAAAGAGCACTACTCTACTCTACTGTGTTTCCTATGTGGTCCGAACAGTTAGCTTGCTCAGAACAAAAGAAGTGTGCTTCCTACACACACGGGCCATATCTAGTTCAACTCTGCTTAGGAAACTGACAAGAACAGTAGCTGCTCTTCAGTCCAATACACTGTACTTGCTGGGAACAGACGTGAGTGCTATTTGAACTGTGTATGGCAATAGGAGCACAATAGTGACTCTTCTTATCAGAAAACAACTCTTGCTCGTTGGACCAGAAACTGCATGGGATTCAACTCCATTTCTGACTGGGAAACAAATGCTAGCTCGCCTTACAAGAAACACACTCTGCTTTTGAGAAAAGAGCACTCTTCTACTCTACTGTGTTTCCTATGGGGTCCGAACAGTGAGCTTGCTCAGAACAAAAGAACTGTGCTTCCTACACACACGGGCTATATCTAGTTCAACTCTGCTTAGGAAACTGACAAGAACTCTAGATCCTCTTCAGTGTAATACACTGTACATGCTGGGAATAGACGCCAGTGCTATTTGCCCTGTGTATGACAATGGGAATGCAATAGTGACTCTTCTTACCTGAAAACAAATCTTGCTCATAGGACCAGAAACTGCATGGGATTCAACCCCATTTAGGACTGGGAAACAAACGCTAGCTTGCCTTACAAGAAACACACTCTGCTTTTGAGAAAAAGAGCACTCTTCTACTCTAATGTGATTCCTATATGGCCAGAACAGTGAGCATTCTCAGAACAAAAGAACTGTGCTTCCTACAAACATGGGCCATATCTAGTTCAACTCTGCTTAGGAAACTGACAAGAACAGTAGCTCCTCTTCAGTCCAATTTTCTGTACTTCCTGGGAAAAGACGCGAGTGCTATTTCCACTGTCTATGGCAATGGGAGCGCAATAGTGACTTTCCTTACCAGAAAACAACTCTTGCTCGTAGAACCAAAAACTGCATGTGATTCAACTCCTTTAGGACTGGAAAACAAACGCTAGCTCGCCTTAGAAGAAACACACTCTGCTTTTGAGAAAAGATCACTCTTCTACTCTACTGTGTTTCCTATAGGGCCAAAACAGTGAGCTTGCTCAGAACAAAAGAACTGTGCTTCCTACACACATGAGCCATATCTAGTTCAACTATACTTAGGAATCTGACAAGAACAGTAGCTCCTCTTCAGTCCAATACACTGTACTTGCTAGTAACAGACGCGAGTGCTATTTGCACTGTGTAGGGCAATGGGAGCGCAATAGTGACTTTACTTACCAGAAAACATCTCTTGCTCGTAGGACCAAAAACTGCATGTGATTCAACTCCATTTAGGACTGGGAAACAAACGCTAGGTAGCCTTACAAGAAACACACTCTGCTTTTGAGAAAAGAGCACTCTTCTACTCTTCAGTGTTTCCTATGGGGTCCGAACAGTGAGCTTGCTCAGAACAAAAGAACTGTGCTTCCTACACACACGGCCATATCTAGTTCAACTCTGCTTACGAACCTGACAAGAACAGTAGCTCCTCTTCAGTCCAATACACTGTACTTGCTGGGAACAGACGTGAGTGCTATTTGCACTGTGTATGGAAATAGGAGCGCAATAGTGACTCTTTTTATCAGAAAACAACTCTTGCTCGTAGGAAAAGAAACTGCATGGGATTCAACTCCATTTAGGACTGGGAAACAAACGCTAGCTCGCCTTACAAGAAACACACTCTGCTTTTGAGAAAAGATCACTCTTCTACTCTACTGTGTTTCCTATAGGGCCAAAACAGTGAGCTTGCTCAGAACAAAAGAACTGTGCTTCCTACACACATGAGCCATATCTAGTTCAACTATACTTAGGAATCTGACAAGAACAGTAGCTCCTCTTCAGTCCAATACACTGTACTTGCTAGGAACAGACGCGAGTGCTATTTGCACTGTGTAGGGCAATGGGAGCGCAATAGTGACTTTACTTACCAGAAAACATCTCTTGCTCGTAGGACCAAAAACTGCATGTGATTCAACTCCATTTAGGACTGGGAAACAAACGCTAGGTAGCCTTACAAGAAACACACTCTGCTTTTGAGAAAAGAGCACTCTTCTACTCTTCAGTGTTTCCTATGGGGTCCGAACAGTGAGCTTGCTCAGAACAAAAGAACTGTGCTTCCTACACACACGGCCATATCTAGTTCAACTCTGCTTACGAACCTGACAAGAACAGTAGCTCCTCTTCAGTCCAATACACTGTACTTGCTGGGAACAGACGTGATTGCTATTTGCACTGTGTATGGCAATAGGAGCGCAATAGTGACTCTTTTTATCAGAAAACAACTCTTGCTCATAGGAAAAGAAACTGCATGTGATTCAACTCCATTTAGGACTGGGAAACAAACGCTAGGTAGCCTTACAAGAAACACACTCTGCTTTTGAGAAAAGAGCACTCTTCTACTCTTCAGTGTTTCCTATGGGGTCCAAACAGTGAGCTTGCTCAGAACAAAAGAACTGTGCTTCCTACACACACGGCCATATCTAGTTCAACTCTGCTTACGAACCTGACAAGAACAGTAGCTCCTCTTCAGTCCAATACACTGTACTTGCTGGGAACAGACGTGATTGCTATTTGCACTGTGTATGGCAATAGGAGCGCAATAGTGACTCTTTTTATCAGAAAACAACTCTTGCTCATAGGAAAAGAAACTGCATGTGATTCAACTCCATTTAGGACTGGGAAACAAACGCTAAGTCGCCTTACAAGAAACACACTCTGCTTTTGAGAAAAGAGCGCTCTTCTACTCTACTGTGTTTCCTGTGGGGTCCGAACAGTGAGCTTGCTCAGAACAAAAGAACTGTGCTTCCTACACACACGGGCCATATCTAGTTCAACTCTGCTTAGGAAACTGACAAGAACAGTAGCTCCTCTTCAGTCCAATACACTGTACTTGCTGGCAAGAGACGCGAGTGCTATTTGCACTGTGTATGGCAATGGGAGCACAATAGTGACATTCCTTACCAGAAAACAACTCTTGCTCGTGGGCCCAACAACTGCATGTGATTCAACTCCATTTAGGACTGGGAAACAAATGCTAGCTCGCCTTACAAGAAACACACTCTGCTTTTGAGAAAAGAGCGCTCATCTACTCTACTGTGTTTCCTATAGGGCCAAAACACTGAGCTTGCTCAGAACCAAAGAACTGTGCTTCTTACACACACGGCCATATCTAGTTCAACTCTGCTTAGGAAACTGACAAGAACAGTAAATCCTCTTCAGTCCAATACACTGTACATGCTGGGAACAGACGCAAGTGCTATTTGCCCTGTGTATGACAATGGGAGCGCAATAGTGACTCTTCATACCAGAAAACAACTCTAGCTGGAAGGACCAGAAACTGCATGTGATTCAACTCCATTTGGGACTAAGAAACAAACGCTAGCTCCCCTTACAAGAAACACAGTTTGCTTTTGAGAAAAGAGCACTCTTCTTCTCTAATGTGTTTCCTATAGTGCCAGAACAGTGAGCTTTCTAAGAACCAAAGAACTGTGCTTCCTACACACACGGGATATATCTAGTTCAACTCTGCTTCGGAAACTGACAAGAACAGTAAATCCTCTTCAGTCCAATACACTGTACATGCTGGGAACAGACGCAAGTGCTATTTGCCCTGTGTATGACAATGGGAGCGCAATAGTGACTCTTCTTTCCAGAAAACAACTCTTGCTCGAGGGACCAGAAACTGTATGTGATTCAACTCCATTTGGGACTGGGAAACAAACGCTACCTCGCCTTACAAGAAACACACTCTGCTTTTTAGAAAAGAGCACTACTCTTCTCTACTGTGTTTCCTAAGGGGTCTGAACAGTTACCTTGCTCAGAACAAAAGAAGTCTGCTTCCTACACACAAGGGCCATATCTAGTTCAACTCTGCTTAGGAAACTGACAAGAACAGTAGCTCCTCTTCAGTCCAATACACTGTACTTGCTGGGAACATACGCGAGTGCTATTTGCACTGTGTATGGCAACGGGAGCTCAATAGTGACTTTCCTTACCTGAAAACAACTCTTGCTCATAGGACCAAAAACTGCATGTGAATCAACTTCATTTAGGACTGGGAAACAAACGCTAGCTCAACTTACAAGAAACACACTCTGCTTTTGAGAAAAGATCACTCTTCTACTCTACTGTGTTTCCTATAGGGCCAGAACAGTGAGCTTGCTCAGAACAAAAGAAATGTGCTTCCTACACACACGGCCATATCTAGTTCAATTCTGCTTAGGAAACTGACAAGAACTGTAGATCCTCTTCAGTCCAATACACTGTACATGCTGGGAACAGACGCCAGTGCTATTTGCCCTGTGTATGACTATGGGAACACAATAGTGACTGTGACTCTTTTTACCAGAAAACAACTCTTGCTCGAGGGACCAGAAACTGCATGGGATTCAACTGCATTTCTGACTGGGAAACAAACGCTAGCTCGCCTTACAAGAAACATACTCTGCTTTTGAGATTAGAGCACTCTTCTACTCTACTGTGTTTCCTATTGGGTCCGAACAGTGAGCTTGCTCAGAACAAAAGAAATGTGCTTCCTACACACATGAGCCATATCTAGTTCAACGCTACTTAGGAAACTGACAAGAACAGTAGCTCCTCTTCAGTCCAATACACTGTACTTGCTGGGAAGAGACGCGAGTGCTATTTGCACTGTGTAGGGCAATGGGAGCACAATAGTGATGCTTCTTACCAGAAGACAACTCTTGCTCTTAGGACCATAAACTTCATGGGATTCAACTCCATTTAGGACTGGGAAACAAACGCTAGCTTGCCTTACAAGAAAAACACTCTGCTTTTGAGTAAAGAGCACTCTTCTACTCTACTTTTTTTCCTGTGGGGTCCGAACAGTGAGCTTGCTCAGAACAAAAGAACTGTGCTTCCTACACACACGGGATATATCTAGTTCAACTCGGCATAGGAAACTGACATGAACAGTAGCTCCCCTTCAGTCCAATACTCTGTACTTACTGGGAACAGACGCGAGTGCTATTTGCACTGTGTATGGCAATGGGAGCGCAATAGTGACTTTCCTTACCAGAAAACAACTCTTGCTCGTAGGACCAAAAACTGCATGTGATTCAACTCCATTTAGGACTGGGAAACAAACGCTAGCTCGCCTTGCAAGAAACACACTCTGCTTTTGAGAAAAGAGCACTCTTCTACGCTAATGTGTTTCCTATAGGGCCAGAACAGTGAGCATTCTCAGAACAAAAGAACTGTGTTTCCTACACACACGCGCCATATCTAGTTAAACTCTGCTTAGGAAACTGACAAGAACAGTAGATCCTCTTCAGTCCAATACACTGTACATGCTGGGAACAGACGCCAGTGCTATTTACACTGTGTATGGCAATGGGAGCGCAATAGTGACTTTCCTTACCAGAAAACAACTCTTGCTCCTATGACCAAAAACTGCATGTGATTCAACTCCATTTAGGACTGGGAAACAAACGCTAGCTCGCCTTACAACAAACACACTTTGCTTTTGAGAAAAGATCACTCTTCTACTCTAATGTGTTTCCTATAGGGCCAGAACAGTGAGCTTGCTCAGAACAAAACAACTGTGCTTCCTACACACACGGCCATATCTATTTAAATTCTGCTTAGGAAACTGACAAGAACAGTAGCTCCTCTTCAGTCCAATACACTGTAATTACTTGGAAACGACACGAGGGCTATTTGCAATGTGTATGGCAATGGGAGCACAATAGTGACTTTCCTTACCAGAAAACAACTCTTGCTCGTATGACCAAAAACTGCATGTGATTCAACTCCATTTAGGACTGGGAAACAAACGCAAGCTTGCCTTACAAGAAACACACTCTGCTTTTGAGAAAAGATCACTCTTCTACTCTACTGTGTTTCCTATTGGGCCAGAACAGTGAGCTTGCTCAGAACAAAAGAACTGAGATTCATACACACACGGCCATATCTAGTTCAATTCTGCTTAGGTAACTGACAAGAACAGTAGATCCTCTTAAGTTCAATAAACTGTACATGCTGGGAACAGTCGCCAGTGCTACTTGCCCTGTGTATGACAAAGGGAGCGCAATAGTATCTCTTCTTACCAGAAAACAACTCTTGCTCGAAGGACCAGAAACTGCATGTGATTCAACTCAATTTAGGACTGGGAAACAAACGCTAGCTCGCCTTATAAGAAACACCCCCTGCTTTTGAGAAAAGAGCACTCTTCTACTCTAATGTGTTTCCTATAGGGACAGAACAGTGAGCTTGCTCAGAACAAAAGAACTCTGCTTCCTACACACAAGGGCTATATCTATTTCAACTCTGCTTAGGAAACTGACAAGAACAGTAGGTCCTCTTCAGTCCAATACACTGTACTTGCTGGCAAAAGACACGAGTGATATTTGCACTGTGATTAGCAATGGGAGTGCAATAGTGACTTTCCTTACCAGAAAACAACTCTTGCTCGTGGGACCAACAACTGCATGGGATTCAACTCCATTTAGGACTGGGAAACAAACGCTAGCTCGCCTTACAATAAACACACTCTGCTTTGGAGAAAAGAGCACTCTTCTACTCTACTGTGTTTCCTATGGGGTCCAAAGAGTGAGCTTGCTCAGAACAAATGAACTGTGCTTCCTACACACGGGCCATATCTGGATCAATTCTACTTAGGAAACTGACAAGAACAGTAGATCCTCTTCAGTCCAATACACTGTACATGCTGGGAACAGACGCCAGTGCTATTTGCCCTATGTATGACAATGGGAGTGCAATAGTGACTCTTCTTACCAGAAAACAACTCCTGCTCAAAGGACCAGAAACTGCATGTGATTCAACTCCATTTAGGACTGTGAAACAAATGCTAGCTCGCCTTACAAGAAACAAACTCTCTTTTTGAGAAAAGAGCACTCTTCTACTCTACTGTGTTTCCTATGGGTTCCGAAGAGTGAGCTTCCTCAGAACAAAAGAACTGTGCTTCCTACACACACGGCCATATCTAGTTCAATTCTGCTTAGGAAACTGACAAGAACATTAGATCCTATTCAGCCAATATACTGTACATGCTGGGATCATACGCCAGTGCTATTTGCCCTGTGTATGACAATGGGAGCACAATAGTGACTCTTCTTATTAGAAAACAACTCTTGCTCATATGTCCAGAAACTGCATGGGATTCAACTCCATTTAGGACTGGGAAACAAACACTAGCTCGCCTTAAAAGAAACACACTCTGCTTTTGAGAAAAGAGCACTCTTCTACTCTACTGTGTTTCCTAAGGGGTCTGAACAGTAAGCTTGCTCAGAAAAAAAGAACTGTGCTTCCTTCACACACGGGCAATATCTAGTTCAACTCTGCTTAGGAAACTGACAAGAACAGTAGATCCTCTTCAGTCCATTACACTGTAAATGCTGGGAACAGACGCCAGTGCTTTTTGCCCTATGTATGACAATGGGAGCACAATAGTTACTCTTCTTACCAGAAAACAACTCTTGCTCGAAGGACCAGATACTGCATGTGATTCAACTCCATTTAGGACTGGGAAACAAACGCTAGGTCGCCTTACAAGAAACACACTCTGCTTTTTAGAAAAGAGCACTCTTCTACTCTAATGTGTTTCCTATAGGGCCAGAACAGTGAGCTTGCTCAGAACAAAAGAACTGTGCTTCCTACACTCACGGGCTATATCTAGTTCAACTCTGCTTAGGAAACTGACAACAACAATAGATCCTCTTCAGTCCAATACAGTGTACAGGTTGGGAACAGACGCCAGTGCTATTTGCCCTGTGTATGACAATGGGAGCACAATAGTGACTCTTCTTACCAGAAAACAACTCTTGCTCTTAGGACCAGAAACTGCATGTGATTCAACTCCATTTAGGACTGGGAAACAAATGCTAGCTCGCCTTACAAGAAGCACACTCTGCTTTTGAGAAAAGATCACTCTTCTACTCTACTGTGTTTCCTATGGGGTCAGAACTGTGAGCTTGCTCAGAACAAAAGAACTGTGCTTCCTACACACACTGCAATACCTAGTTCAATTCTGCTTAGGAAACTGACAAGAACAGTAGATCCTCTTCAGTCCAATACACTGTACATGCTGGGAACAGACGCCAGTGCTATTTGCCCTGTGTATGACAAAGGGAGCGCAATAGTGACTCTTCTTACCAGAAAACAACTCTAGCTGGAGGGACCAGAAACTGCATGTGATTCAACTCCATTTGGGACTGGGAAACAAACGCTATTTTGCCTTACAAGAAACACACTCTGATTTTGAGAAAAGAGCACTACTCTACTCTACTGTGTTTCCTATGTGGTCCGAACAGTTAGCTTGCTCAGAACAAAAGAAGTGTGCTTCCTACACACACGGGCCATATCTAGTTCAACTCTGCTTAGGAAACTGACAAGAACAGTAGCTGCTCTTCAGTCCAATACACTGTACTTGCTGGGAACAGACGTGAGTGCTATTTGAACTGTGTATGGCAATAGGAGCACAATAGTGACTCTTCTTATCAGAAAACAACTCTTGCTCGTTGGACCAGAAACTGCATGGGATTCAACTCCATTTCTGACTGGGAAACAAATGCTAGCTCGCCTTACAAGAAACACACTCTGCTTTTGAGAAAAGAGCACTCTTCTACTCTACTGTGTTTCCTATGGGGTCCGAACAGTGAGCTTGCTCAGAACAAAAGAACTGTGCTTCCTACACACACGGGCTATATCTAGTTCAACTCTGCTTAGGAAACTGACAAGAACTCTAGATCCTCTTCAGTGTAATACACTGTACATGCTGGGAATAGACGCCAGTGCTATTTGCCCTGTGTATGACAATGGGAATGCAATAGTGACTCTTCTTACCTGAAAACAAATCTTGCTCATAGGACCAGAAACTGCATGGGATTCAACCCCATTTAGGACTGGGAAACAAACGCTAGCTTGCCTTACAAGAAACACACTCTGCTTTTGAGAAAAAGAGCACTCTTCTACTCTAATGTGATTCCTATATGGCCAGAACAGTGAGCATTCTCAGAACAAAAGAACTGTGCTTCCTACAAACATGGGCCATATCTAGTTCAACTCTGCTTAGGAAACTGACAAGAACAGTAGCTCCTCTTCAGTCCAATTTTCTGTACTTCCTGGGAAAAGACGCGAGTGCTATTTCCACTGTCTATGGCAATGGGAGCGCAATAGTGACTTTCCTTACCAGAAAACAACTCTTGCTCGTAGAACCAAAAACTGCATGTGATTCAACTCCTTTAGGACTGGAAAACAAACGCTAGCTCGCCTTAGAAGAAACACACTCTGCTTTTGAGAAAAGATCACTCTTCTACTCTACTGTGTTTCCTATAGGGCCAAAACAGTGAGCTTGCTCAGAACAAAAGAACTGTGCTTCCTACACACATGAGCCATATCTAGTTCAACTATACTTAGGAATCTGACAAGAACAGTAGCTCCTCTTCAGTCCAATACACTGTACTTGCTAGGAACAGACGCGAGTGCTATTTGCACTGTGTAGGGCAATGGGAGCGCAATAGTGACTTTACTTACCAGAAAACATCTCTTGCTCGTAGGACCAAAAACTGCATGTGATTCAACTCCATTTAGGACTGGGAAACAAACGCTAGGTAGCCTTACAAGAAACACACTCTGCTTTTGAGAAAAGAGCACTCTTCTACTCTTCAGTGTTTCCTATGGGGTCCGAACAGTGAGCTTGCTCAGAACAAAAGAACTGTGCTTCCTACACACACGGCCATATCTAGTTCAACTCTGCTTACGAACCTGACAAGAACAGTAGCTCCTCTTCAGTCCAATACACTGTACTTGCTGGGAACAGACGTGAGTGCTATTTGCACTGTGTATGGAAATAGGAGCGCAATAGTGACTCTTTTTATCAGAAAACAACTCTTGCTCGTAGGAAAAGAAACTGCATGGGATTCAACTCCATTTAGGACTGGGAAACAAACGCTAGCTCGCCTTACAAGAAACACACTCTGCTTTTGAGAAAAGATCACTCTTCTACTCTACTGTGTTTCCTATAGGGCCAAAACAGTGAGCTTGCTCAGAACAAAAGAACTGTGCTTCCTACACACATGAGCCATATCTAGTTCAACTATACTTAGGAATCTGACAAGAACAGTAGCTCCTCTTCAGTCCAATACACTGTACTTGCTAGGAACAGACGCGAGTGCTATTTGCACTGTGTAGGGCAATGGGAGCGCAATAGTGACTTTACTTACCAGAAAACATCTCTTGCTCGTAGGACCAAAAACTGCATGTGATTCAACTCCATTTAGGACTGGGAAACAAACGCTAGGTAGCCTTACAAGAAACACACTCTGCTTTTGAGAAAAGAGCACTCTTCTACTCTTCAGTGTTTCCTATGGGGTCCAAACAGTGAGCTTGCTCAGAACAAAAGAACTGTGCTTCCTACACACACGGCCATATCTAGTTCAACTCTGCTTACGAACCTGACAAGAACAGTAGCTCCTCTTCAGTCCAATACACTGTACTTGCTGGGAACAGACGTGATTGCTATTTGCACTGTGTATGGCAATAGGAGCGCAATAGTGACTCTTTTTATCAGAAAACAACTCTTGCTCATAGGAAAAGAAACTGCATGTGATTCAACTCCATTTAGGACTGGGAAACAAACGCTAGGTAGCCTTACAAGAAACACACTCTGCTTTTGAGAAAAGAGCACTCTTCTACTCTTCAGTGTTTCCTATGGGGTCCAAACAGTGAGCTTGCTCAGAACAAAAGAACTGTGCTTCCTACACACACGGCCATATCTAGTTCAACTCTGCTTACGAACCTGACAAGAACAGTAGCTCCTCTTCAGTCCAATACACTGTACTTGCTGGGAACAGACGTGATTGCTATTTGCACTGTGTATGGCAATAGGAGCGCAATAGTGACTCTTTTTATCAGAAAACAACTCTTGCTCATAGGAAAAGAAACTGCATGTGATTCAACTCCATTTAGGACTGGGAAACAAACGCTAAGTCGCCTTACAAGAAACACACTCTGCTTTTGAGAAAAGAGCGCTCTTCTACTCTACTGTGTTTCCTGTGGGGTCCGAACAGTGAGCTTGCTCAGAACAAAAGAACTGTGCTTCCTACACACACGGGCCATATCTAGTTCAACTCTGCTTAGGAAACTGACAAGAACAGTAGCTCCTCTTCAGTCCAATACACTGTACTTGCTGGCAAGAGACGCGAGTGCTATTTGCACTGTGTATGGCAATGGGAGCACAATAGTGACATTCCTTACCAGAAAACAACTCTTGCTCGTGGGCCCAACAACTGCATGTGATTCAACTCCATTTAGGACTGGGAAACAAATGCTAGCTCGCCTTACAAGAAACACACTCTGCTTTTGAGAAAAGAGCGCTCATCTACTCTACTGTGTTTCCTGTAGGGCCAAAACACTGAGCTTGCTCAGAACCAAAGAACTGTGCTTCTTACACACACGGCCATATCTAGTTCAACTCTGCTTAGGAAACTGACAAGAACAGTAAATCCTCTTCAGTCCAATACACTGTACATGCTGGGAACAGACGCAAGTGCTATTTGCCCTGTGTATGACAATGGGAGCGCAATAGTGACTCTTCATACCAGAAAACAACTCTAGCTGGAAGGACCAGAAACTGCATGTGATTCAACTCCATTTGGGACTAAGAAACAAACGCTAGCTCCCCTTACAAGAAACACAGTTTGCTTTTGAGAAAAGAGCACTCTTCTTCTCTAATGTGTTTCCTATAGTGCCAGAACAGTGAGCTTTCTAAGAACCAAAGAACTGTGCTTCCTACACACACGGGATATATCTAGTTCAACTCTGCTTCGGAAACTGACAAGAACAGTAAATCCTCTTCAGTCCAATACACTGTACATGCTGGGAACAGACGCAAGTGCTATTTGCCCTGTGTATGACAATGGGAGCGCAATAGTGACTCTTCTTTCCAGAAAACAACTCTTGCTCGAGGGACCAGAAACTGTATGTGATTCAACTCCATTTGGGACTGGGAAACAAACGCTACCTCGCCTTACAAGAAACACACTCTGCTTTTTAGAAAAGAGCACTACTCTTCTCTACTGTGTTTCCTAAGGGGTCTGAACAGTTACCTTGCTCAGAACAAAAGAAGTCTGCTTCCTACACACAAGGGCCATATCTAGTTCAACTCTGCTTAGGAAACTGACAAGAACAGTAGCTCCTCTTCAGTCCAATACACTGTACTTGCTGGGAACATACGCGAGTGCTATTTGCACTGTGTATGGCAACGGGAGCTCAATAGTGACTTTCCTTACCTGAAAACAACTCTTGCTCATAGGACCAAAAACTGCATGTGAATCAACTTCATTTAGGACTGGGAAACAAACGCTAGCTCAACTTACAAGAAACACACTCTGCTTTTGAGAAAAGATCACTCTTCTACTCTACTGTGTTTCCTATAGGGCCAGAACAGTGAGCTTGCTCAGAACAAAAGAAATGTGCTTCCTACACACACGGCCATATCTAGTTCAATTCTGCTTAGGAAACTGACAAGAACTGTAGATCCTCTTCAGTCCAATACACTGTACATGCTGGGAACAGACGCCAGTGCTATTTGCCCTGTGTATGACTATGGGAACACAATAGTGACTGTGACTCTTTTTACCAGAAAACAACTCTTGCTCGAGGGACCAGAAACTGCATGGGATTCAACTGCATTTCTGACTGGGAAACAAACGCTAGCTCGCCTTACAAGAAACATACTCTGCTTTTGAGATTAGAGCACTCTTCTACTCTACTGTGTTTCCTATTGGGTCCGAACAGTGAGCTTGCTCAGAACAAAAGAAATGTGCTTCCTACACACATGAGCCATATCTAGTTCAACGCTACTTAGGAAACTGACAAGAACAGTAGCTCCTCTTCAGTCCAATACACTGTACTTGCTGGGAAGAGACGCGAGTGCTATTTGCACTGTGTAGGGCAATGGGAGCACAATAGTGATGCTTCTTACCAGAAGACAACTCTTGCTCTTAGGACCATAAACTTCATGGGATTCAACTCCATTTAGGACTGGGAAACAAACGCTAGCTTGCCTTACAAGAAAAACACTCTGCTTTTGAGTAAAGAGCACTCTTCTACTCTACTTTTTTCCTGTGGGGTCCGAACAGTGAGCTTGCTCAGAACAAAAGAACTGTGCTTCCTACACACACGGGATATATCTAGTTCAACTCGGCATAGGAAACTGACATGAACAGTAGCTCCCCTTCAGTCCAATACTCTGTACTTACTGGGAACAGACGCGAGTGCTATTTGCACTGTGTATGGCAATGGGAGCGCAATAGTGACTTTCCTTACCAGAAAACAACTCTTGCTCGTAGGACCAAAAACTGCATGTGATTCAACTCCATTTAGGACTGGGAAACAAACGCTAGCTCGCCTTACAAGAAACACACTCTGCTTTTGAGAAAAGAGCACTCTTCTACGCTAATGTGTTTCCTATAGGGCCAGAACAGTGAGCATTCTCAGAACAAAAGAACTGTGTTTCCTACACACACGCGCCATATCTAGTTAAACTCTGCTTAGGAAACTGACAAGAACAGTAGATCCTCTTCAGTCCAATACACTGTACATGCTGGGAACAGACGCCAGTGCTATTTACACTGTGTATGGCAATGGGAGCGCAATAGTGACTTTCCTTACCAGAAAACAACTCTTGCTCCTATGACCAAAAACTGCATGTGATTCAACTCCATTTAGGACTGGGAAACAAACGCTAGCTCGCCTTACAACAAACACACTCTGCTTTTGAGAAAAGATCACTCTTCTACTCTAATGTGTTTCCTATAGGGCCAGAACAGTGAGCTTGCTCAGAACAAAACAACTGTGCTTCCTACACACACGGCCATATCTATTTAAATTCTGCTTAGGAAACTGACAAGAACAGTAGCTCCTCTTCAGTCCAATACACTGTAATTACTTGGAAACGACACGAGGGCTATTTGCAATGTGTATGGCAATGGGAGCAATAGTGACTTTCCCCCTTACCAGAAAACAACTCTTGCTCGTATGACCAAAAACTGCATGTGATTCAACTCCATTTAGGACTGGAAACAAACGCAAGCTTGCCTTACAAGAAACACACTCTGCTTTTGAGAAAAGATCACTCTTCTACTCTACTGTGTTTCCTATTGGGCCAGAACAGTGAGCTTGCTCAGAACAAAAGAACTGAGATTCATACACACACGGCCATATCTAGTTCAATTCTGCTTAGGTAACTGACAAGAACAGTAGATCCTCTTAAGTTCAATAAACTGTACATGCTGGGAACAGTCGCCAGTGCTACTTGCCCTGTGTATGACAAAGGGAGCGCAATAGTATCTCTTCTTACCAGAAAACAACTCTTGCTCGAAGGACCAGAAACTGCATGTGATTCAACTCAATTTAGGACTGGGAAACAAACGCTAGCTCGCCTTATAAGAAACACCCCCTGCTTTTGAGAAAAGAGCACTCTTCTACTCTAATGTGTTTCCTATAGGGACAGAACAGTGAGCTTGCTCAGAACAAAAGAACTCTGCTTCCTACACACAAGGGCTATATCTATTTCAACTCTGCTTAGGAAACTGACAAGAACAGTAGGTCCTCTTCAGTCCAATACACTGTACTTGCTGGCAAAAGACACGAGTGATATTTGCACTGTGATTAGCAATGGGAGTGCAATAGTGACTTTCCTTACCAGAAAACAACTCTTGCTCGTGGGACCAACAACTGCATGGGATTCAACTCCATTTAGGACTGGGAAACAAACGCTAGCTCGCCTTACAATAAACACACTCTGCTTTGGAGAAAAGAGCACTCTTCTACTCTACTGTGTTTCCTATGGGGTCCAAAGAGTGAGCTTGCTCAGAACAAATGAACTGTGCTTCCTACACACGGGCCATATCTGGATCAATTCTACTTAGGAAACTGACAAGAACAGTAGATCCTCTTCAGTCCAATACACTGTACATGCTGGGAACAGACGCCAGTGCTATTTGCCCTATGTATGACAATGGGAGTGCAATAGTGACTCTTCTTACCAGAAAACAACTCCTGCTCAAAGGACCAGAAACTGCATGTGATTCAACTCCATTTAGGACTGTGAAACAAATGCTAGCTCGCCTTACAAGAAACAAACTCTCTTTTTGAGAAAAGAGCACTCTTCTACTCTACTGTGTTTCCTATGGGTTCCGAAGAGTGAGCTTCCTCAGAACAAAAGAACTGTGCTTCCTACACACATGGCCATATCTAGTTCAATTCTGCTTAGGAAACTGACAAGAACATTAGATCCTCTTCAGTCCAATATACTGTACATGCTGGGATCAGACGCCAGTGCTATTTGCCCTGTGTATGACAATTTGAGCACAATAGTGACTCTTCTTATTAGAAAACAACTCTTGCTCATATGTCCAGAAACTGCATGGGATTCAACTCCATTTAGGACTGGGAAACAAACACTAGCTCGCCTTAAAAGAAACACACTCTGCTTTTGAAAAAAGATCACTCTTCTACTCTACTGTGTTTCCTATGGGGTCTGAACAGTCAGCTTGCTCAGAACAAAAGAACTGTGCTTCCTTCACACACGGGCAATATCTAGTTCAACTCTGCATAGGAAACTGACAAGAACAGTAGATCCTCTTCTGTCCAATACAGTATACATGCTGGGAACAGACGCGAGTGGTATTTGCACTGTTTATGACAATGGGAGCGCAATAGTGACTCTTCTTACCAGAAAACAACTCTTGCTCGAAGGACCAGAAACTGCATGTGATTCAACTCAATTTAGGACTGGGAAACAAACGCTAGCTCGCCTTACAAGAAACACCCCCTGCTTTTTAGAAAAGAGCACTCTTCTACTCTAATGTGTTTCCTATAGGGACAGAACAGTGAGCTTGCTCAGAACAAAAGAACTCTGCTTCCTACACACAAGGGCTATATCTATTTCAACTCTGCTTAGGAAACTGACAAGAACAGTAGGTCCTCTTCAGTCCAATACACTGTACTTGCTGGCAAAAGACACGAGTGATATTTGCACTGTGATTAGCAATGGGAGTGCAATAGTGACTTTCCTTACCAGAAAACAACTCTTGCTCGTGGGACCAACAACTGCATGGGATTCAACTCCATTTAGGACTGGGAAACAAACGCTAGCTCGCCTTACAATAAACACACTCTGCTTTGGAGAAAAGAGCACTCTTCTACTCTACTGTGTTTCCTATGGGGTCCAAAGAGTGAGCTTGCTCAGAACAAATGAACTGTGCTTCCTACACACGGGCCATATCTGGATCAATTCTACTTAGGAAACTGACAAGAACAGTAGATCCTCTTCAGTCCAATACACTGTACATGCTGGGAACAGACGCCAGTGCTATTTGCCCTATGTATGACAATGGGAGTGCAATAGTGACTCTTCTTACCAGAAAACAACTCCTGCTCGAAGGACCAGAAACTGCATGTGATTCAACTCCATTTAGGACTGTGAAACAAATGCTAGCTCGCCTTACAAGAAACAAACTCTCTTTTTGAGAAAAGAGCACTCTTCTACTCTACTGTGTTTCCTATGGGTTCCGAAGAGTGAGCTTCCTCAGAACAAAAGAACTGTGCTTCCTACACACATGGCCATATCTAGTTCAATTCTGCTTAGGAAACTGACAAGAACATTAGATCCTCTTCAGTGCAATATACTGTACATGCTGGGATCAGACGCCAGTGCTATTTGCCCTGTGTATGACAATTTGAGCACAATAGTGACTCTTCTTATTAGAAAACAACTCTTGCTCATATGTCCAGAAACTGCATGGGATTCAACTCCATTTAGGACTGGGAAACAAACACTAGCTCGCCTTAAAAGAAACACACTCTGCTTTTGAAAAAAGATCACTCTTCTACTCTACTGTGTTTCCTATGGGGTCTGAACAGTAAGCTTGCTCAGAACAAAAGAACTGTGCTTCCTTCACACACGGGCAATATCTAGTTCAACTCTGCATAGGAAACTGACAAGAACAGTAGATCCTCTTCTGTCCAATACAGTATACATGCTGGGAACAGACGCGAGTGGTATTTGCACTGTGTATGACAATGGGAGCGCAATAGTGACTCTTCTTACCAGAAAACAACTCTTGCTCGTAGGACCAGAAACTGCATGGGATTCAACTCCATTTAGGACTGGGAAACAAACGCTAGCTTGCCTTACAATAAACACACTCTGCTTTTGAAAAAAGATCACTCTTCTACTCTACAGTGTTTCCTATGGGGTCCAAAGAGTGAGCTTGCTCAAAACAAAAGAACTGTGCTTCCTACACACACGGGCCATATCTACATCAATTCTGCTTAGGAAACTGACAAGAACAGTAGATCCTTTTCAGTCCAATACACTGTACTTGCTGGTAACAGATGCCAGTGCTATTTGCCCTATGTATGACAATGGGAGCACAATAGTTACTCTTCTTACCAGAAAACAACTCTTGCTCGAAGGACCAGATACTGCATGTGATTCAACTCCATTTAGGACTGGGAAACAAACGCTAGGTCGCCTTACAAGAAACACACTCTGCTTTTTAGAAAAGAGCACTCTTCTACTCTAATGTGTTTCCTATGGGGTCCGAACTGTGAGCTTGCTCAGAACAAAAGAACTGTGCTTCCTACATACACGGCCATACCTAGTTCAATTCTGCTTAGGAAACTGACAAGAACAGTAGATCCTCTTCAGTCCAATACATTGTACATGCTGGGAACAGACGCCTGTGCTATTTGCCCTGTGTATGACAATGGGAGCGCAATAGTGACTCTTCTTACCAGAAAACAACTCTAGCTGGAGGGACCAGAAACTGCATGTGATTCAACTCCATTTGGGACTGGGAAACAAACGCTATTTTGCCTTACAAGAAACACACTCTGATTTTGAGAAAAGAGCACTACTATACTCTACTGTGTTTCCTATGTGGTCCGAACAGTTAGCTTGCTCAGAATAAAAGAAGTGTGCTTCCTACACACACGGGCCATATCTAGTTCAACTCTGCTTAGGAAACTGACAAGAACAGTAGCTGCTCTTCAGTCCAATACACTGTACTTGCTGGGAACAGACGCGAGTGCTATTTGCACTGTGTATGGCAATGGGAGGGCAATAGTGACTTTCCTTACCTGAAAAGAACTCTTGCTCATAGGACCAAAAACTGCATGTGATTCAACTTCATTTAGGACTGGGAAACAAACGCTAGCTCACCTTACAAGAAACACACTCTGCTTTTGAGAAAATAGCACTTTTCTACTCTACTGTGTTTCCTATAGGGCCAGAACAGTGAGCTTGCTCAGAACAAAAGAACTGTGCTTCCTACACACACGGCCATATCTAGTTCAATTCTGCTTAGGAAACTGACAAGAACTGTAGATCCTCTTCAGTCCAATACACTGTACATGCTGGGAACAGACGCCAGTGCTATTTGCCCTGTGTATGACTATAGGACCACATAGTGACTCTTCTTACCAGAGAACACCTCTTGCTCATAGGACCAGAAACTGCATGTGATTCAACTCCATTTAGGACTGGGAAACAAACGCTAGCTCGCCTTACAAGAAACACACTCTGCTTTTGAGTAAAGAGCACTCTTCTACTCTACAGTTTTTCCTATGGGGTCCGAACAGTGTGCTTGCTCAGAACAAAAGAACTGTGCTTCCTACACACACGGGCCATATCTAGTTCAACTCTGCTTAGGAAACTGACAAGAACTCTAGATCCTCTTCAGTCTAATACACTGTACATGCTGGGAAGAGACGCCAGTGCTATTTGCCCTGTGTATGACAATGGGAATGCAATAGTGACTCTTCTTACCTGAAAACAAATCTTGCTCATAGGACCAGAAACTGCATGGGATTCAACCCCATTTAGGACTGGGAAACAAACACTAGCTTGCCTTACAAGAAACACACTCTGCTTTTGAGAAAAGAGCACTCTTCTACTCTAATGTGATTCCTATAGGGCCAGAACAGTGAGCATTCTCAGAACAAAAGAACTGTGCTTCCTACAAACATGGGCCATATCTAGTTCAACTCTGCTTAGGAAACTGACAAGAACAGTAGCTCCTCTTCAGTCCAATTTTCTGTACTTACTGGGAAAAGACGCGAGTGCTATTTGCACTGTGTAGGGCAATGGGAGCGCAATAGTGACTTTCCTTACCAGAAAACCACTCTTGCTCGTAGGACCAAAAACTGCATGTGATTCAACTCCATTTAGGACTGGGAAACAAACGCTAGCTCGCCTTACAAGAAACCCACTCTGCTTTTGAGAAAAGGTCACTCTTCTACTCTACTGTGTTTCCTGTAGTGCCAGAACAGTGAGCTTGCTCAGAACAAAAGAACTGTGCTTCCTACACAGACGGCCATATCTAGTTCAATTCTGCTTAGGAAACTGACAAGAACAGTAGATCACCTTCAGTCCAATACACTGTACATGCTTGGAACAGATGCCAGTGCTATTTGCCCTGTGTGACAATGGGAGCACAATAGTGACTCTTCTTACCAGAAAACAACTCTTGCTCATAGGACCAGAAACTGCATGTGATTCAACTCCATTTAGGGTGCGAAACAAACGCTAGCTCGCCTTACAAGAAACACACTCTGCTTCTGAGAAAAGAGCACTCTTGTACTCTAATGTGTTTTCTATAGGGTTAGAACAGTGAGCTTACTCAGAACCAAAGAACTGTGCTTCATACACACACGGCCATATCTAGTTCAATTCTGCTTAGGTAACTGACAAGAAGAGTAGATCCTCTTAAGTTCAATATACTGTAAATGCTTGGAACAGTCGCCAGTGCTACTTGCCCTGTGTATGACAAAGGGAGCGCAAAAGTTTCTCTTCTTACCAGAAAACAACTCTTGCTCGAAGAACCAGAAACTGCATGTGATTCAACTCCATTTAGGACTGGGAAACAAACGCTAGCTTGCCTTACAAGAAACACACCCTGCTTTTGAGAAAAGAGCACTCTTCTACTCTAATGTGTTTCCTATAGGGACAGAACAGTGAGCTTGCTCAGAACAAAAGAACAGTGCTTCCTACACACAAGGGCTATATCTAGTTCAACTCTGCTTAGGAAACTGACAAGAACAGTATGTCCTCTTCAGTCCAATACACTGTACTTGCTGGCAAAAGACACGAGTGATATTTGCACTGTGTATAGCAATGGGAGTGCAATAGTGACTTTCCTTACCAGAAAACAACTCTTGCTCATGGGACCAACAACTGCATGGGATTCAACTCCATTTAGGACTGGGAAACAAACGGTAGCTCGCCTTACAAGAAACACACTCTGCTTTGGAGAAAAGAGCACTCTTCTACTCTACTGTGTTTCCTATGGGGTCCAAAGAGTGAGCTTGCTCAGAACAAATGAACTGTGCTTCCTACACACACGGGCCATATCTGGATCAACTCTACTTAGGAAACTGACAAGAACAGTAGATCCTCTTCAGTCCAATACACTGTACATGCTGGGAAGAGACGCCAGTGCTATTTGCCCTATGTATGACAATGGGAGCGCAATAGTGACTCTTCTTACCAGAAAACAACTCCTGCTCGAAAGACCAGAAACTGCATGTGATTCAACTCCATTTAGGACTGTGAAACAAATGCTAGCTCGCCTTACAAGAAACAAACTCTCTTTTTGAGAAAAGAGCACTCTTCTACTCTACTGTGTTTCCTATGGGTTCCGAAGAGTGAGCTTGCTCAGAACAAAAGAACTGTGCTTCCTACACACACGGCCATATCTAGTTCAATTCTGCTTAGGAAACTGACAAGAACATTAGATCCTATTCAGCCAATATACTGTACATGCTGGGATCATACGCCAGTGCTATTTGCCCTGTGTATGACAATGGGAGCACAATAGTGACTCTTCTTATTAGAAAACAACTCTTGCTCATATGTCCAGAAACTGCATGGGATTCAACTCCATTTAGGACTGGGAAACAAACACTAGCTCGCCTTAAAAGAAACACACTCTGCTTTTGAGAAAAGAGCACTCTTCTACTCTACTGTGTTTCCTAAGGGGTCTGAACAGTAAGCTTGCTCAGAAAAAAAGAACTGTGCTTCCTTCACACACGGGCAATATCTAGTTCAACTCTGCTTAGGAAACTGACAAGAACAGTAGATCCTCTTCAGTCCATTACACTGTAAATGCTGGGAACAGACGCCAGTGCTTTTTGCCCTATGTATGACAATGGGAGCACAATAGTTACTCTTCTTACCAGAAAACAACTCTTGCTCGAAGGACCAGATACTGCATGTGATTCAACTCCATTTAGGACTGGGAAACAAACGCTAGGTCGCCTTACAAGAAACACACTCTGCTTTTTAGAAAAGAGCACTCTTCTACTCTAATGTGTTTCCTATAGGGCCAGAACAGTGAGCTTGCTCAGAACAAAAGAACTGTGCTTCCTACACTCACGGGCTATATCTAGTTCAACTCTGCTTAGGAAACTGACAACAACAATAGATCCTCTTCAGTCCAATACAGTGTACAGGTTGGGAACAGACGCCAGTGCTATTTGCCCTGTGTATGACAATGGGAGCACAATAGTGACTCTTCTTACCAGAAAACAACTCTTGCTCTTAGGACCAGAAACTGCATGTGATTCAACTCCATTTAGGACTGGGAAACAAATGCTAGCTCGCCTTACAAGAAGCACACTCTGCTTTTGAGAAAAGATCACTCTTCTACTCTACTGTGTTTCCTATGGGGTCAGAACTGTGAGCTTGCTCAGAACAAAAGAACGGTGCTTCCTACACACACTGCAATACCTAGTTCAATTCTGCTTAGGAAACTGACAAGAACAGTAGATCCTCTTCAGTCCAATACACTGTACATGCTGGGAACAGACGCCAGTGCTATTTGCCCTGTGTATGACAAAGGGAGCGCAATAGTGACTCTTCTTACCAGAAAACAACTCTAGCTGGAGGGACCAGAAACTGCATGTGATTCAACTCCATTTGGGACTGGGAAACAAACGCTATTTTGCCTTACAAGAAACACACTCTGATTTTGAGAAAAGAGCACTACTCTACTCTACTGTGTTTCCTATGTGGTCCGAACAGTTAGCTTGCTCAGAACAAAAGAAGTGTGCTTCCTACACACACGGGCCATATCTAGTTCAACTCTGCTTAGGAAACTGACAAGAACAGTAGCTGCTCTTCAGTCCAATACACTGTACTTGCTGGGAACAGACGTGAGTGCTATTTGAACTGTGTATGGCAATAGGAGCACAATAGTGACTCTTCTTATCAGAAAACAACTCTTGCTCGTTGGACCAGAAACTGCATGGGATTCAACTCCATTTCTGACTGGGAAACAAATGCTAGCTCGCCTTACAAGAAACACACTCTGCTTTTGAGAAAAGAGCACTCTTCTACTCTACTGTGTTTCCTATGGGGTCCGAACAGTGAGCTTGCTCAGAACAAAAGAACTGTGCTTCCAACACACACGGGCTATATCTAGTTCAACTCTGCTTAGGAAACTGACAAGAACTCTAGATCCTCTTCAGTGTAATACACTGTACATGCTGGGAATAGACGCCAGTGCTATTTGCCCTGTGTATGACAATGGGAATGCAATAGTGACTCTTCTTACCTGAAAACAAATCTTGCTCATAGGACCAGAAACTGCATGGGATTCAACCCCATTTAGGACTGGGAAACAAACGCTAGCTTGCCTTACAAGAAACACACTCTGCTTTTGAGAAAAAGAGCACTCTTCTACTCTAATGTGATTCCTATATGGCCAGAACAGTGAGCATTCTCAGAACAAAAGAACTGTGCTTCCTACAAACATGGGCCATATCTAGTTCAACTCTGCTTAGGAAACTGACAAGAACAGTAGCTCCTCTTCAGTCCAATTTTCTGTACTTCCTGGGAAAAGACGCGAGTGCTATTTCCACTGTCTATGGCAATGGGAGCGCAATAGTGACTTTCCTTACCAGAAAACAACTCTTGCTCGTAGAACCAAAAACTGCATGTGATTCAACTCCTTTAGGACTGGAAAACAAACGCTAGCTCGCCTTAGAAGAAACACACTCTGCTTTTGAGAAAAGATCACTCTTCTACTCTACTGTGTTTCCTATAGGGCCAAAACAGTGAGCTTGCTCAGAACAAAAGAACTGTGCTTCCTACACACATGAGCCATATCTAGTTCAACTATACTTAGGAATCTGACAAGAACAGTAGCTCCTCTTCAGTCCAATACACTGTACTTGCTAGGAACAGACGCGAGTGCTATTTGCACTGTGTAGGGCAATGGGAGCGCAATAGTGACTTTACTTACCAGAAAACATCTCTTGCTCGTAGGACCAAAAACTGCATGTGATTCAACTCCATTTAGGACTGGGAAACAAACGCTAGGTAGCCTTACAAGAAACACACTCTGCTTTTGAGAAAAGAGCACTCTTCTACTCTTCAGTGTTTCCTATGGGGTCCGAACAGTGAGCTTGCTCAGAACAAAAGAACTGTGCTTCCTACACACACGGCCATATCTAGTTCAACTCTGCTTACGAACCTGACAAGAACAGTAGCTCCTCTTCAGTTCAATACACTGTACTTGCTGGGAACAGACGTGAGTGCTATTTGCACTGTGTATGGAAATAGGAGCGCAATAGTGACTCTTTTTATCAGAAAACAACTCTTGCTCGTAGGAAAAGAAACTGCATGGGATTCAACTCCATTTAGGACTGGGAAACAAACGCTAGCTCGCCTTACAAGAAACACACTCTGCTTTTGAGAAAAGATCACTCTTCTACTCTACTGTGTTTCCTATAGGGCCAAAACAGTGAGCTTGCTCAGAACAAAAGAACTGTGCTTCCTACACACATGAGCCATATCTAGTTCAACTATACTTAGGAATCTGACAAGAACAGTAGCTCCTCTTCAGTCCAATACACTGTACTTGCTAGGAACAGACGCGAGTGCTATTTGCACTGTGTAGGGCAATGGGAGCGCAATAGTGACTTTACTTACCAGAAAACATCTCTTGCTCGTAGGACCAAAAACTGCATGTGATTCAACTCCATTTAGGACTGGGAAACAAACGCTAGGTAGCCTTACAAGAAACACACTCTGCTTTTGAGAAAAGAGCACTCTTCTACTCTTCAGTGTTTCCTATGGGGTCCAAACAGTGAGCTTGCTCAGAACAAAAGAACTGTGCTTCCTACACACACGGCCATATCTAGTTCAACTCTGCTTACGAACCTGACAAGAACAGTAGCTCCTCTTCAGTCCAATACACTGTACTTGCTGGGAACAGACGTGATTGCTATTTGCACTGTGTATGGCAATAGGAGCGCAATAGTGACTCTTTTTATCAGAAAACAATTCTTGCTCATAGGAAAAGAAACTGCATGTGATTCAACTCCATTTAGGACTGGGAAACAAACGCTAGGTAGCCTTACAAGAAACACACTCTGCTTTTGAGAAAAGAGCACTCTTCTACTCTTCAGTGTTTCCTATGGGGTCCAAACAGTGAGCTTGCTCAGAACAAAAGAACTGTGCTTCCTACACACACGGCCATATCTAGTTCAACTCTGCTTACGAACCTGACAAGAACAGTAGCTCCTCTTCAGTCCAATACACTGTACTTGCTGGGAACAGACGTGATTGCTATTTGCACTGTGTATGGCAATAGGAGCGCAATAGTGACTCTTTTTATCAGAAAACAACTCTTGCTCAATGGAAAAGAAACTGCATGTGATTCAACTCCATTTAGGACTGGGAAACAAACGCTAAGTCGCCTTACAAGAAACACACTCTGCTTTTGAGAAAAGAGCGCTCTTCTACTCTACTGTGTTTCCTGTGGGGTCCGAACAGTGAGCTTGCTCAGAACAAAAGAACTGTGCTTCCTACACACACGGGCCATATCTAGTTCAACTCTGCTTAGGAAACTGACAAGAACAGTAGCTCCTCTTCAGTCCAATACACTGTACTTGCTGGCAAGAGACGCGAGTGCTATTTGCACTGTGTATGGCAATGGGAGCACAATAGTGACATTCCTTACCAGAAAACAACTCTTGCTCGTGGGCCCAACAACTGCATGTGATTCAACTCCATTTAGGACTGGGAAACAAATGCTAGCTCGCCTTACAAGAAACACACTCTGCTTTTGAGAAAAGAGCGCTCATCTACTCTACTGTGTTTCCTATAGGGCCAAAACACTGAGCTTGCTCAGAACCAAAGAACTGTGCTTCTTACACACACGGCCATATCTAGTTCAACTCTGCTTAGGAAACTGACAAGAACAGTAAATCCTCTTCAGTCCAATACACTGTACATGCTGGGAACAGACGCAAGTGCTATTTGCCCTGTGTATGACAATGGGAGCGCAATAGTGACTCTTCATACCAGAAAACAACTCTAGCTGGAAGGACCAGAAACTGCATGTGATTCAACTCCATTTGGGACTAAGAAACAAACGCTAGCTCCCCTTACAAGAAACACACTTTGCTTTTGAGAAAAGAGCACTCTTCTTCTCTAATGTGTTTCCTATAGTGCCAGAACAGTGAGCTTTCTAAGAACCAAAGAACTGTGCTTCCTACACACACGGGATATATCTAGTTCAACTCTGCTTCGGAAACTGACAAGAACAGTAAATCCTCTTCAGTCCAATACACTGTACATGCTGGGAACAGACGCAAGTGCTATTTGCCCTGTGTATGACAATGGGAGCGCAATAGTGACTCTTCTTTCCAGAAAACAACTCTTGCTCGAGGGACCAGAAACTGTATGTGATTCAACTCCATTTGGGACTGGGAAACAAACGCTACCTTGCCTTACAAGAAACACACTCTGCTTTTTAGAAAAGAGCACTACTCTTCTCTACTGTGTTTCCTAAGGGGTCTGAACAGTTACCTTGCTCAGAACAAAAGAAGTCTGCTTCCTACACACAAGGGCCATATCTAGTTCAACTCTGCTTAGGAAACTGACAAGAACAGTAGCTCCTCTTCAGTCCAGTACACTGTACTTGCTGGGAACATACGCGAGTGCTATTTGCACTGTGTATGGCAAAGGGAGCTCAATAGTGACTTTCCTTACCTGAAAACAACTCTTGCTCATAGGACCAAAAACTGCATGTGAATCAACTTCATTTAGGACTGGGAAACAAACGCTAGCTCAACTTACAAGAAACACACTCTGCTTTTGAGAAAAGATCACTCTTCTACTCTACTGTGTTTCCTATAGGGCCAGAACAGTGAGCTTGCTCAGAACAAAAGAAATGTGCTTCCTACACACACGGCCATATCTAGTTCAATTCTGCTTAGGAAACTGACAAGAACTGTAGATCCTCTTCAGTCCAATACACTGTACATGCTGGGAACAGACGCCAGTGCTATTTGCCCTGTGTATGACTATGGGAACACAATAGTGACTGTGACTCTTTTTACCAGAAAACAACTCTTGCTCGAGGGACCAGAAACTGCATGGGATTCAACTGCATTTCTGACTGGGAAACAAACGCTAGCTCGCCTTACAAGAAACATACTCTGCTTTTGATAAAAGAGCACTCTTCTACTCTACTGTGTTTCCTATTGGGTCCGAACAGTGAGCTTGCTCAGAACAAAAGAAATGTGCTTCCTACACACATGAGCCATATCTAGTTCAACGCTACTTAGGAAACTGACAAGAACAGTAGCTCCTCTTCAGTCCAATACACTGTACTTGCTGGGAAGAGACGCGAGTGCTATTTGCACTGTGTAGGGCAATGGGAGCACAATAGTGATGCTTCTTACCAGAAGACAACTCTTGCTCTTAGGACCATAAACTTCATGGGATTCAACTCCATTTAGGACTGGGAAACAAACGCTAGCTTGCCTTACAAGAAAAACACTCTGCTTTTGAGTAAAGAGCACTCTTCTACTCTACTTTTTTTCCTGTGGGGTCCGAACAGTGAGCTTGCTCAGAACAAAAGAACTGTGCTTCCTACACACACGGGATATATCTAGTTCAACTCGGCATAGGAAACTGACATGAACAGTAGCTCCCCTTCAGTCCAATACTCTGTACTTACTGGGAACAGACGCGAGTGCTATTTGCACTGTGTATGGCAATGGGAGCACAATAGTGACTTTCCTTACCAGAAAACAACTCTTGCTCGTAGGACCAAAAACTGCATGTGATTCAACTCCATTTAGGACTGGGAAACAAACGCTAGCTCGCCTTACAAGAAACACACTCTGTTTTTGAGAAAAGAGCACTCTTCTACGCTAATGTGTTTCCTATAGGGCCAGAACAGTGAGCATTCTCAGAACAAAAGAACTGTGTTTCCTACACATACGCGCCATATCTAGTTAAACTCTGCTTAGGAAACTGACAAGAACAGTAGATCCTCTTCAGTCCAATACACTGTACATGCTGGGAACAGACGCCAGTGCTATTTACACTGTGTATGGCAATGGGAGCGCAATAGTGACTTTCCTTACCAGAAAACAACTCTTGCTCGTATGACCAAAAACTGCATGTGATTCAACTCCATTTAGGACTGGGAAACAAACGCTAGCTCGCCTTACAACAAACACACTCTGCTTTTGAGAAAAGATCACTCTTCTACTCTAATGTGTTTCCTATAGGGCCAGAACAGTGAGCTTGCTCAGAACAAAACAACTGTGCTTCCTACACACACGGCCATATCTATTTAAATTCTGCTTAGGAAACTGACAAGAACAGTAGCTCCTCTTCAGTCCAATACACTGTAATTACTGGGAACAGACACGAGGGCTATTTGCAATGTGTATGGCAATGGGAGCACAATAGTGACTTTCCTTACCAGAAAACAACTCTTGCTCGTATGACCAAAAACTGCATGTGATTCAACTCCATTTAGGACTGGGAAACAAACGCTAGCTCGACTTACAAGAAACACACTCTGCTTTTGAGAAAAGATCACTCTTCTACTCTACTGTGTTTCCTATAGGGCCAGAACAGTGAGCTTGCTCAGAACAAAAGAACTGTGCTTCCTACACTCATGAGCCATATCTAGTTCAATTCTGCTTAGGAAACTGACAAGAACTGTAGATCCTCTTCAGTCCAATACACTGTACATGCTGGGAACAGACGCCAGTGCTATTTGCCCTGTGTATGACTATGGGAGCACAATAGTGACTGTGACTCTTTTTACCAGAAAACAACTCTTGCTCGAGGGACCAGAAACTGCATGGGATTCAAATGCATTTCTGACTGGGAAACAAACGCTAGCTCGCCTTACAAGAAACACACTCTGCTTTTGAGATTAGAGCACTCTTCTACTCTACTGTGTTTCCTATTGGGTCCGAAAAGTGAGCTTGCTCAGAACAAAAGTACTGTGCTTCCTACACACATGAGCCATATCTAGTTCAACGCTACTTAGGAAACTGACAAGAACAGTAGCTCCTCTTCAGTCCAATACACTGTACTTGCTGGGAAGAGACGCGAGTGCTATTTGCACTGTGTAGGGCAATAGGAGCGCAATAGTGACTTTACTTACCAGAAAACATCTCTTGCTGGTAGGACCAAAAACTGCATGTGATTCAACTCCATTTAGGACTGGGAAACAAACGCTAGCTCACCTTACAAGAAACACACTCTGCTTTTGAGAAAAGATCACTCTTTTAATCTACTGTGTTTCCTATAGGGCCAGAAGAGTGAGCTTGCTCAGAACAAAACAACTGTGCTACCTACACACACGGCCATATCTGGTTCAATTCTGCTTAGGAAACTGACAAGAACAGTAGCTCTTCTTCAGTCCAATACACTGTACTTACTGGGAACAGACACGAGTGCTATTTGCACTGTGTATAGTAATGGGAGGGCAATAGTGACTTTCATTACCAGAAAATAACTCTTGCTGGTAAAACCAAAAACTGCATCTGACTCAACTCCATTTAGGACTGGGAAACAAACGCTAGCTCGCCTTACAGGAAACACACTCTGCTTTTGATAAAAGAGCACTCTTCTACTCTAATGTGTTTCTTATAGGGACAGAACAGTGAGCATTTTCAGAACAAAAGAACTGTGCTTCCTACACACACGGGACATATCTAGTTAAACTCTGCTTAGGAAACTGACCCGGAACAGTAGATCGTCTTCAATCCAATACACTGTACATGCTGGCAACAGATGCCAGTGCTATTTGCCCTGTGTATGACAATGGGAGCACAATAGTGACGCTTCTTACCAGAAAACAACTCTTGCTCTTAGGACCATAAACTGCATGGGATTCAACTCCATTTAGGACTGGGGAAACAAACACTAGCTCGCCTTAAAGAAACTCAATTTGCTTTTGTGAAAAGAGCCACTCTTCTACTCTACTGTGTTTCCTAATGGGGGTCCAAACAGTGAGCTTGCTCAGAACGAAAGAACTGTGCTTCCTACAGACAGGGGACCATATCTAGTTCAACTCTGCTTAGGAAACTGACAAGAACAGTAGCTCCTCTTCAGTCCAATACACTGTATTTGCTGGGAACAGACGCGAGTGCTATTTGCACTGTGTATGGCAATGGGAGCGCAATAGTGTCTTTACTTACCAGACAACATCTCTTGTTCATAGGAACAAAAACTGCATGTGATTCAACTCCATTTAGGGACTGGGAAACAAACGCTAGCTCGCCTTACAAGAAACACACTCTGCTTTTGAGTAAAGAGCACTCTTCTACTCTACTTTTTTTCCTGTGGGGTCCGAACAGTGAGCTTGCTCAGAACAAAAGAACTGTGCTTCCTACACACACGGGCTATATCTAGTTCAACTCGGCATAGGAAACTGACATGAACAGTAGCTCCTCTTCATTCCAATACTCTGTACTTACTGGGAACAGACGCGAGTGCTATTTGCACTGTGTATGGCAATGGGAGCGCAATAGTGACTTTCCTTACCAGAAAACTACTCTTGCTCGTAGGACCAAAAAACTGCATGTGATTCAACTCCATTTAGGACTGGGAAACAAACGCTAGCTTGCCTTACAAGAAAACAGACTCTGCTTTTGAGAAAAGATCACTCTTCTACTCTACTGTGTTTCCTATAGGGCCAAAACAGTGAGCTTGCTCAGAACAAAAGAACTGTGCTTCCTAAACACACGGTCATATCTAGTTCAACTCTGCTTAGGAAACTGACAAGAACAGTAGATCCTCTTCAGTCCAATACACTGTACATGCTGGGAACAGACGCCAGTGCTATTTGCCCTGTGTATGACAATGGGAGCCACAATAGTGACTCTTCTTAACAGAAAAAACTCTTGCTCCTAGGACCAGAAACTGCCTTTAATTCAACTCCATTTAGGGACTGGAAAACAAACACTAGCTCGCCTTACAAGAAACACACTCTGCTTTTGAGAAAAAGGGCACACTTCTACTCTACTGTGTTTCCTATGGGTCCGAACAGTGAGCTTGCTCAGAACAAAACAACTGTGTTTCCTACACACACGGGCCATATCTAGTTCAATTCTGCTTAGGATACTGACAAGAACAGTAGATCCTCTTCAGTCCCAATACACTGTACATGCTGGGAACATACGCCAGTGCTATTTGCCCTGTGTATAACAATGGGAGCGCAATAGTGACTCTTCTTACCAGAAAACAACTCTTGCTCATAGGACCATAAACTGCATGGGATTCAACACCATTTAGGACTGGGAAAGAAACACTAGCTCGCCTTACAATAAACACACTCTGCTATTGAGAAAAAGAGCACTCCTCTACTCTACTGTGTTTCCTATATGGTCCACAGAGTGAGCTTGCTCAGAACAAAAGAACTGTGCTTCCTACACACACGGGCCATATCTAGATCAATTCTGCTTAGGAAACTGACAAGAACAGTAGATCCTCTTCAGTCAAATACACTGTACATGCTGGGAACAGACGCCAGTACTATTTGCACTGTGTATGAGAATGGGAGCACAATAGTGACTCTTATTACCAGAAAACAACTCTTGCTCGTAGGACCAGAAACTGCAAGTGATTCAACTCCATTTAGGACTGGGAAACAAACGCTAGCTCGCCTTACAAGAAACACACTCTGGTTTGAGAAAAGGGCACTCTTCTACTCTACTGTGTTTCCTATGGGGTCCAAAGAGTGAGCTTGCTCAAAACAAAAGAACTGTGCTTCCTACACACACGGCCATATCTGGTTCAATTCTGCTTAGGAAACTGACAAGAACAGTAGCTCCTCTTCAGTCCAAAACACTGTACTTACTGGGAACAGACACGAGTGCTATTTGCACTGTGTAATGGTAATGGGAGGGCAATAGTGACTTTCGTTACCAGAAAATAACTCTTGCTCATAAACCAAAAACTGCATCTGACTCAACTCCATTTAGGACTGGGAAACAAACGCTAGCTCGCCTTACAAGAAACATACTCTGCTTTTGAGAAAAGAGCACTCTTCTACGCTAATGTGTTTCCTAAAGGGCCAGTACAGTGAGCATTCTCAGAACAAAAGAACTGTGTTTTCCTACACACACGCGCCATATCTACTTAAACTCTGCTTAGGAAACTGACAAGAACAGTAGATCCTCTTCAGTCCAATACACTGTACATGCTGGGAACAGACGCCAGTGCTATTTACACTGTGTATGGCAATGGGAGCGCAATAGTGACTTTCCTTACCAGAAAACAACTCTTGCTCGTATGACCAAAAAATGCATGTGATTCAACTCCATTTAGGACTGGGAAACAAACGCTAGCTCGACTTACAAGAAACACACTCTGCTTTTGAGAAAAGATCACTCTTCTACTCTACTGTGTTTCTTATAGGGCCAGAACAGTGAGCTTGCTCAGAACAAAAGAACTGTGCTTCCTACACACACGGCCCACATCTAGTTCAATTCTGCTTAGGAAACTGACAAGAACTGTAGATCCTCTTCAGTCCAATACACTGTACATGCTGGGAACAGACGCCAGTGATAATTTTGCCCATGTGTATGACTATGGGAGCACAATAGTGACTGTGACTCTTTTTACCAGAAAACATCTCTTGCTCGAGGGACCAGAAACTGCATGGGATTCAACTGCATTTCTGACTGGGAAACAAACGCTAGCTCGCCTTACAAGTAACACACTCTGCTTTTGAGATTAGAGCACTCTTCTACTCTACTGTGTTTCCTATTGGGTCCGAACAGTGAGCTTGCTCAGAACAAAAGAACTGTGCTTCCTACACACATGAGCCATATCTAGTTCAAACGCTACTTAGGAAACTGACAAGAACAGTAGCTCCTCTTCAGTCCAATACACTGTACTTGCTGGGAAGAGACGCGAGTGCTATTTGCACTGTGTAGGGCAATGGGAGCGCAATAGTGACTTTACTTACCAGAAAACATCTCTTGCTGGTAGGACCAAAAACTGCATGTGATTCAACTCCATTTAGGACTGGGAAAACAAACGCTAGCTCACCTTACAAGAAACACACTCTGCTTTTGAGAAAAGATCACTCTTTTAATCTACTGTGTTTCCTATAGGGCCAGAAGAGTGAGCTTGCTCTGAACAAAACAACTGTGCTACCTACACACACGGCCATATCTGGTTCAATTCTGCTTAGGAAACTGACAAGAACAGTAGCTCTTCCTCAGTCCAATACACTGTACTTACTGGGAACAGACAGGAGTGCTATTTGCACTGTGTATAGTAATGGGAGGGCAATAGTGACTTTCGTTACCAGAAAATAACTCTTGCTCGTAAAACCAAAAACTGCATCTGACTCAACTCCATTTAGGACTGGGAAACAAACGCTAGCTCGCCTTACAGGAAACACACTCTGCTTTTGATAAAAGAGCACTCTTCTACTCTAATGTGTTTCTTATAGGGGCAGAACAGTGAGCATTCTCAGAACAAAAGAACTGTGCTTCCTACACACACGGGACATATCTAGTTAAACTCTGCTTAGGAAACTGACCGGAACAGTAGATCCTCTTCAATCCAATACACTTTACATGCTGGCAACAGATGCCAGTGCTATTTGCCCTGTGTATGACAATGGGAGCACAATAGTGACACTTCTTACCAGAAAACAACTCTTGCTCTTAGGACCATAAACTGCATGGGATTCAACTCCATTTAGGACTGGGAAACAAACACTAGCTCGCCTTAAAAGAAACTCAATTTGCTTTTGTGAAAAGAGCACTCTTCTACTCTACTGTGTTTCCTATGGGGTCCGAACAGTGAGCTTGCTCAGAACAAAAGAACTGTGCTTCCTACAGACAGGGACCATATCTAGTTCAACTCTGCTTAGGAAACTGACAAGAACAGTAGCTCCTCTTCAGTCCAATACACTGTATTTGCTGGGAACAGACACGAGTGCTATTTGCACTGTGTATGGCAATGGGAGTGCAATAGTGACTTTACTTACCAGAAAACATCTCTTGCTCGTAGGAACAAAAACTGCATGTGATTCAACTCCATTTAGGACTGGGAAACAAACGCTAGCTCGCCTTACAAGAAACACACTCTGCTTTTGAGTAAAGAGCACTCTTCTACTCTACTTTTTTTCCTGTGGGGTCCGAACAGTGAGCTTGCTCAGAACAAAAGAACTGTGCTTCCTACATACACGGGCTATATCTAGTTGAACTCGGCGTAGGAAACTGACATGAACAGTAGCTCCTCTTCAGTCCAATACACTGTACTTGCTGGGAACAGACACCAGTGCTATTTGCCCTGTGTATGACAAAGGGAGCACAATAGTGACTCTTCCTAACAGAAAAAACTCTTGCTCCTAGGACCAGAAACTGCCTTTAATTCAACTCCATTTAGGACTGGGAAACAAACACTAGCTCGACTTACAAAAAACACACTCTGCTTTTGAGAAAAGGGCACTCTTCTACTCTACTGTGTTTCCTATGGTGTCCGAACAGTGAGCTTGCTCAGAACAAAATAACTGTGCCTCCTACATACACGGCCATATCTAGTTCAATTCTGCTTAGGAAACTGACAACAACTGTAGCTCCTCTTCAGTCAATAAGCTGTTTCTTACAGGGAACAGACGCGAGTGCTATTTGCACTGTGTATGGCAATGGGAGCGCAATAGTGACTTTCCTTACCAGAAAACAACTCTTGCTGGTAGGACCAAAAACTGCATGTTATTCAACTCCATTTAGGACTGGGAAACAAACACTAGGTCGCCTTACCATAAACACACTCTGCTTTTGAGAAAAGAGCACCCTTCTACTCTAATGTGTTTCCTATAGGGCCAGAACAGTGAGCATTCTCAGAACAAAAGAACTGTGTTTCCTACACACGCGGGCCATATCTAGTTAAACTCTGCTTAGGAAACTGACAAGAACAGTAGATCCTCTTCAGTCCAATACACTGTACATGCTGGGAACAGACGCCAATGCTATTTGCCCTGGGTATGACAATGGGAGCCCAATAGAGACTCTTCTTACCAAAAACAACTCTTGCTCGTAGGACCAGAAACTGCATGGGATTCAAATCCATGTAGGACTGGGAAACAAAAACTAGCTCGCCTTACAAGAAACACACTTTGCTATAGAGATAAGAGCACTCTTCAACTCTACTGTGTTTCCTATGGGGTCCGAACAGTGAGCTTGCTCAGAACAAAAGAAGTGTGCTTCCTACACACAGGGGCCATATCTAGTTCAACTCTGCTTAGGAAACTGACAAGAACAGTAGCTCCTCTTCAGTCCAATACACTGTATTTGCTGGGAACAGACGCGAGTGCTATTTGTACTGTGTATGGCAATGGGAGCACAATAGTGACTCTTCTTACCAAAAAACGACTCTTGCTCATAGGACCATAAACTGCATGTGACTCAACTCCATTTCTGACTGGGAAACAAATCCTAGCTCGCCTTACAAGAAACACACTCTGCTTTTGAGAAAAGAGAACTCTTCTACTCTTCAGTGTTTCCTAAGGGGTCCGAACAGTGAGCTTGCTAAGAACAAAAGAACTCTGCTTTCTACACACACGACCATATCTAGTTCAACTCTGCTTATGAACCTGACAAGAACAGTAGCTCCTCTTCAGTCCAATACACTGTACTTGCTGGGAACAGACGTGAGTGCTATTTGCACTGTGTATGGCAATAGGAGCACAATAGTGACTCTTTTTATCAGAAAACAACTCTTGATCGTAGGAAAAGAAACTGCATGGGATTCAACTCCATTTAGGACTGGGAAACAAACGCTAGCTCGCCTTACAAGAAACACACTCTGCTTTTGAGAAAAGATCACTCTTCTACTCTACTGTGTTTCCTATATGGTCCGAACAGTGAGCTTGCTCAGAACAAAACAACTGTGCTTCCTACACACACGGCCATATCTAGTTCAACACTGCTTAGGAAACTGACAAGAACAGTATCTCCTCTTCAGTATAATACACTGTACTTACTGTGAATAGACACGAGTGCTATTTGCAATGTGTATGGCAAAGGGATCGCAATAGTGACTTTCCTTACTAAAAAACAACTCTTGCTCGTAGGACCAAAAACTGCATGTGATTCAACTCCATTTAGGACTGGGAAACAAACGCTAAGACGCCTTACAAGAAACACACTCTGCTTTTGAGAAAAGAGCACTCTTCTACTCTACTGTGTTTCCTGTGGGTTCCGAACAGTGAGCTTGCTCAGAACAAAAGAACTGAGCTTCCTACACACACGGGCCATATCTAGTTCAACTCTGCTTAAGGCACTGACAGGAATGGTAGCTCCTCTTCAGTCCAATACACTGTACTTGCTGGGAACATACGCGGGTGCTATTTGCACTGTGTATGGCAATGGGAGCTCAATAGTGACTCTTCTTACCAGAAAACAACTCTTGCTCGTAGGACCAGAAACTGCATGTGGTTCAACTCCTTTTAGGACTGGGAAACAAATGCTAGCTCGCCTTACGAGAAACACACTCTGCTTTTGAGAAAAGGGCACTCTTCTACTCTACTGTGTTTCCTATAGGGCCAGAACAGTGAGCTTGCTCAGAACAAAAGAACTATGCTTCCTACACACACGGGCCATATCTATTTCAATTCTGCTTAGGAAACTGACAAGAACAGTAGATGCTTTTCAATCCAATACATTGTACATGATGGGAACAGACGCCAGAGCTATTTGCCCTGTGTATGACAATGGGAGCGCAATAGTGACTCTTCTTTCCAGAAAACAACTCTTGCTCATAGGACCAGAAACTGCATGTGACTCAACTCCAATTAGACTGGGAAACAAATCCTAGCTCGCCTTGAAAGAAATACACTCTGCTTTTGAGAAAAGAGCACTCTTCTACTCTACTGTGTTTCCTATGGCGTCCGAACAGTGAACTTGCTCAGAACAAAAGAACTGTGCTTCCTATACACACGGGCCATATCTAGTTCAACTCTGCTTAGGAAACTGACAAGAACAGTAGCTCCTCTTCAGTCCAATACACTGTACTTGCTGGGAACAGACGTGAGTGCTATTTTCACTGTGTATGGCAATGGAGCACAATAGTGACTTTCCTTACCAGAAAACAACTCTTGCTCGTAGGACCAAAAACTGCATGTGATTCAACTCCATTTAGAACTGGGAAATAAACACTAGCTCGCTTTACAAGAAACACACTCTGCTTTTAAGAAAAGAGCACTCTTCTAATCTACTGTGTTTCCTATAGGGCCAGAACAGTGAACTTGCTCAGAACAAAAGAACTGTGCTTCCCACACACACGGCCATATCTAGTTCAATTCTGCTTAGGAAACTGAAAAGAACAGTAGATCCTCTTCATTCCACTACACTGTACATGCTGGGAACCGACACCAGTGCTATTTGCCCTGTGTATGACAGTGGGAGCGCAATAGTGACTCTTCTTACAAGAAAACAACTCAAGCTCGTATAAACAGAAACTGCATGTGACTCAACTCCATTTAGACTGGGAAACAAACGCTAGCTCGCCTTACAAGAAACACACTCTGCTTTTGAGAAAAGAGCACTCTTCGACTCTACTGTGTTTCCTATGGGGTCCGAACAGTGAGCTTGCTCAGAACAAAAGAACTGTGCTTCCTACACACAGGGGCCCTATCTAGTTCAACTCTGCTTAGGAAAGTGACAAGAACAGTAGCTCCTCTTCAGTACAATACACTGTACATTCTGGGAACAGATGCCAAAGCTATTTGCCCTGTGTATGACAATGGGAGCACAATAGTGACCCTTCTTACCAGAAAACAACTCTTGCTCTTAGGACCAGAAACTACATGTGATTCAACTCCATTTAGGACTGGGAAACAAACCCTAGCTCGCCTTACAAGAAACACACTCTGCTTTTGAGAAAAGAGCACTCTTCTACTCTACTGTGTTTCCTATGGGATCAGAACAGTGAGCTTGCTCAAAACAAAAGAACTGTGCTTCCTAAACACACGGGCCATATCTAGTTCAACTCTGCTTGGGAAACTGACAAAACTGTAGCTCCTCTTCAGTCCAATACACTGTACTTGCTGGGAACAGACCCGAGTGCTATTTGCACTGTGTATAGCAATGGGAGCGCAATAGTGATTTTCCTTACCAGAAGACAACTCTTGGTCGTAGGACCAAAAACTGCATGTGATTCAACTCCATTTAGGACTGGGAAACAAACACTAGCAGGCCTTACAAGAAACACACTCTGCTCTTGAGAAAAGAGCACTCTTCTACTCTACTGTGTTTCCTATAATGCCAGAACAGAGAGCTTGCTCAGAACAAAAGAAATGTGCTTCCTACACACACGGCTATATCTAGTTCAATTCTGCTTAGGAAACTGACAACAACAGTAGATCCTCTTCAGTCCAATACACTGTACATGCTGGGAACAGACGCCAGTGCTATTTACCCTGTGTATGACAATGGGAGCGCAGTAGTGACTCTTCTTACCAGAAAATAACACTTGTTCGTAGGACCAGAAACTGCATGTGATTCAACTCCATTTAGGACTGGGAAATAAACGCTAGCTCGCCTTACAAGAAACACACTCTGCTTTTGAGAAAAGAGCAATCTTCTACTCTACTGTATTTCCTGTAGGGCCAGAACAGTGAGCTTGCTCAGAACAAATGAACTGTGTTTCCTACACACACGGCCATATCAAGTTAAATTCTGCTTAGGAAACTGACAAGAACAGTAGATCCTCTTCAGTCCAATACACTGTACATGCTGGGAAGCGACGCCACTGCTATTTGCCCTGTGTATGATAATGGGAGCGCAATAGTGACTCCTCTTTCCAGAAAACAACTCTTGCTCATAGGACCAGAAACTGTGTGTGACTCAACTCCATTTAGACTGGGAAACAAATGCTAGCTCGTCTTCCAAGAAACACACTCTGCTTTTGAGAAAACAGCACTCTTCTACTCTACAGTGTTTTCTATAGGGCCAGAAGAGTGAGCTTGCTCAGTACAAAAGAACTGTTCTTCCTACATCCACGGCCATATAGTTCAATTCTGCGTAGGAAACTGACAAGAACAGTAGGTCCTCTTCAGTCTAATACACTGTACTTCCTGGGAACAGACACGAGTGCTATTTGTACTGTGTATGGCAATGGGAGCGCAATAGTGACTCTTCCTACCAGAAAACAACTCTTTCCCCTAGGAACAAAAACTGCATGTGACTCAACTCTATTTAGGACTCGGAAAAAAACGCTAGCTCGCCTTACAAGAAACACACTCTTTTTTTGAGAAAAGAGCACTCTTCTACTCCACTGTGTTTCCCATCAGGCCAGAACAGTTAGCTTGCTCAGAACAAAAGAACTGTGCTTTCTACACACACGGCCATATCTATTTCAATTCTGCTTAGGAAACTGACAAGAACAGTAGATGCTCTTCAGTCAAATACACTGTACATGCTGGGAACAGACGCCAGTGCTATTTGCCCTGTGTTTGACAATGGGAGCGCAATAGTCACTCTTCTTACCAGAAAACAACTCTTGGTCGTACGACAAGAACCTGCATGTGATTCAACTCCATTTAGGTCTGGGAAACAAACGCTAGCCTGCCTTACAAGAAACACACTCTGCTTTTGAGAAAAGAGCACTCTTCTACTCTACTGTGTTTCCTATAAGGCCAGAAGAGTGAGCTTGCTCATAACAAAAGTACTGTGCTTCCTATACACACGGGCCACATCTAGTTCAACTCTGCTTAGGAAACTGACAAGAACAGTAGCTCCTCTTGAGTCCAATACACTGTACTTGCTGGGAACAGACGCCAGTGCTATTTGAACTGTGTATGGCAATGGGAGTGCAATAGTGACTTTTCTTACCAGAAAACAACTCTTAGTCGTAGGACCAGAAACTGCATGTGATTCAACTCCATTTAGGACTGGGAAACAAACTCTATCTCGCCTTACAAGAAACACACTCTGCTTTTGAGAAAAGAGCACTCTTCTACTCTACTGTGTTTCCTACAGGGCCAGAAGAGTCAGCTTGCTCAGAACAAAAGAACTGTGCGTCCTACATCTGCGGCCATATCTAGTTCAATTCTGCTTAGGAAACTGACAAGAACAGTAGATCCTGTTCAGTCCAATACACTGTACATGCTGGGAACCCATGCCAGTGCTATTTGCTCTTTGTATGACAATGGGAACACAATAGTGACTCTTCTTACCAGAAAACAACTCTTGCTCGTAGGACCACAAACTGCATGTGATTCAATTCCATTTAGGACTGGGAAACAAACGCTAGCTCGCCTTACAAGAAACACACTCTGCTTTTGAGAAAAGAGCACTCTTCTACTCTACTGTGTTTCCTATGGGGTCTGAACAGTGAGCTTGCTCAGAACAAAAGAACTGTGCTTCCTACACACACGGTCCACATCTAGTTCAACTCTGCTTAGGAAACTGACAAGAACAATAGCTTCTCTTCAGTTCAATACACTGTACTTGCTGGGAATAGACGAGAGTGCTATTTGCACTGTGTATGGCAACGGGCGCACAATAGTGACTTTCCTTACCAGAAAACAATTCTTGCTCGTAGGACCAAAAACTGCGTGTGATTCAACTCCATTTAGGACTGGGAAACAAACGCTAGCTCGCCTTACGAGAAACACACTCTGCTTTTGAGAAAGGAGCACTAGTCTACTCTACTGTGTTTCCTATAAGGCCAGAACATTGAGCTTGCTCAGAACAAAAGAACTGTGCTTCCTGCACACACGGCCATATCTAGTTCAATTCTGCTTAGGAAACTGACAAGAACAGTAGATCCTCTTCAGTCCAATACACTGTACATGGTGAGAACAGACGCCAGTGCTGTTTACCCTACGTATGACAATGGGAGCACAATAGTGATTCTTCTTAACAGAAAGCAACTCTTGTTCGTAGGACCAGAAACTGCATGTGATTCAACTCCATTTAGGACTGGGAAACAAACCCCAACTCGCCTTATGAGAAACACACTCTGCTTTTGAGAAAAGAGCACTCTTCTTCCCTACTGTGTTTCCTATGGTGTCCGAACAGTGAGCTTGGCAGAACAAAAGAACTGTGCTTCCTACACACACGGGCCATATCTAGTTCAACTCTCCTTACGAAACTGACAAAAACAGTAGCTCCTCTTCAGTCCAATACACTGTACTTGCTGGGAACAGAAGCGAGTGCTATTTGCACTGTATATGGCAATGGGAGCACCATAGTGACTTTCCTTACCATAAAACAACTCTTGCTCGTAGGACCAAAAACTGCATGTCATTCAACTCCATTTAGGACTGCGAAACAAACGCTAGCTCGCCTTACAAGAAACACACTCTGCTTTTGAGAAAAGAGCACTCTTCTACTCTACTGTGTTTCCTATAGGGCCAGAAGAGTGAGCTTGCTCAGAACAAAAGAACTGAGCTTCCTACATCCACGGTCTTATCTAGTTCAATTCTGCTTAGGAAACTGACAAGAACAGTAGATCCTGTTCAGTCCAATACACTGTACTTGCTGGGAACAGACACAAGTGCTATTTGCACTGTGTATGGCAATGGGAGCGCAATAGTGACTCTTCCTACCAGAAAACAACTCTTTCCCCTAGGACCAAAAACTGCATGTGACTCAACTCCATTTAGGACTGGGAAAATACGATAGCTCGCCTTACAAGAAACACACTCTTTTTTTGAGAAAAGAGCAGTCTTCTACTCTACTGTGTTTCCTATAAGGAAAGAACAGTGAGCTTGCTCAGAACAAAAGAATTGTGCTTCCTACACACACGGACCATATCTATTTCAACTCTGTTTAGGAAACTGACAAGAACAGTAGCTCCTATTCAGTCCAAGAAACTGTACTTCCTGGGAACAGACGCGAGTGCTTTTTGCACTGTCTATGTCAATGGGAGCACAATAGTGACTCTTCTTACCAGAAAAGAACTCTTGCTCCTAGGACCACAAACTGCATGTGACTCAACTCCATTTCGGACTGGGAAACAAATGCTAGCTCACGTTACAATAAACACACTCTGCTTTTGAGAAAAGAGCACTCTTCTACTCTACTGTGTTGCCTATGGGATCCAAACAGTGAGCTTGCTCAGAACAAAAGGACTGTGCTTCCTACACACACGGGCCACATCTAGTTCAACTCTGCTTAGGAAACTGACAAAACTGTAGCTCCTATTCAGTCCAATACACTGTACTTGCTGGGAACAGACGCGAGTGCTCTTTGCACTGTGTATGGCAATGGGAGCACAATAGTGACTTTCCTTACAAGAAAACAACTCTTGCTCGTAGGACCAAAAACTGCATGTGATTCAACTCCATTTAAGACTGGGAAACAAACGCTAGCTCGCCTTACGAGAAACACACTCTGCTTTTGAGAAAAGAGCACTCTTCTACTCTACTGTATTCCTATGGGGTCCGAACAGTGAGCTTGCTCATAACAAAAGAACTGTGCTTCCTACACACACGGGCCACATCTAATTCAACTCTGCTCAGGAAACTGACAAGAACAGTAGCTCCTCTTCAGTCCAATACACTGTACTTACTGGGAACAGATGCGAGTGCTATTTGCACTGTGTACAGCAATGGGAGCACAATAGTGACTCTTCTTACCAGAAAACAACTCTTGCTCGTATACCAGAAACTGCATGTGATTCAACTCCATTTATGATTGTGAAACAAACGCTAGCTCGCCTTACAAGAAACACACTCTGCTTTTGAGAAAAGAGCACTCTTTTACTCTACTGTGTTTCCTATGGGGTCCAAACATGAGCTTGCTCAGAACAAAAGAACTGTGCTTCCTATACACATGGGCCATATCTAGTTCAACTCTGCTTAGGAAACTGACAAGAACAGTAGCTCCTCTTCAGTCCAATACACTGTACTTGATTGGAACAGACGCAAGTGCTATTTGTACTGTGTATGGCAATGGGAGCACAATAGTGACTCTTCTTACCAAAAAATAACTCTACTCGTAGGACCAGAAACTGCATGTGATTCAAATTCATTTAGGACTGGGAAACAAAAGCTAGCTCGCCTTACAAGAAACACACTCTGCTTTTGAGAGAAGAGCACTCTTCTTCTCTACTATTTGTCCTATGGTTTCCGAACAGTGAGCTTGCTCAGAACAAAAGAACTGTGCTTCCTACGCACACGGGCCATATCTAGTTCAACTCTGCTTAGGAAACTGACAAGAACAGTAGCTCCTCTTCAGTCCAATACAGTGTACTTGCTGGGAACAAATGCGAGTGCTATTTGCACTGTGTTTGGCAATGGGAGCACAATAGTGACTTTCCTTACCAGAAAACAACTCTTGCTCGTAGGACCAAAAACTGCATGTGATTCAACTCCATTTAGAAGTGGGAACCAAACGCTAGCTCGCCTTACAAGAAACACACTATGCTTTTGAGAAAGAGCACTGAGTTTCCTATGGTGTCCGCACAGTGAGCTTGCTCAGAACAAAAGAACTGTGCTTCCTATACACACGGGCCATATCTAGTTCAACTCTGCTTAGGAAACTGACAAGAACAGTAGCTCCTCTTCAGTCCAATACACTGTACTTGCTGGAACAGACGTGAGTGCTATTTGTGCTGTGTATGGCAAAAGGAGCACAATAGTGACTTTCCTTACCAGAAAACAACTCTTGCTCCTATGACCAAATACTGCATGTGATTCAACTCCATTTAGGGGTGGGAAACAAACGCTAGCTCACCTTACAAGAAACACACTCTGCTTTTGAGAAAAGAGCACTCTTCTACTCTACTGTGTTTCCTATAGGGCCAGAACAGTGAGCTTGCTCAGAACAAAATAACTGTGCTTCCTACACACATGGCTGTATCTAGTTCAATTCTGCTTAGGAAACTGACAAGAACAGTAGATCCTCTTCAGTCCAATACACTGTACATGCTGGGAACAGACGCCAGTGCTATTTGCCCTATGTATGACAATGGGAGCGCAATAGTGACTCTTCTTACCAAAAAACAACTCTACTAGTAGGACCAGAATCTGCATGTGATTCAACTTCATTTAAGACTGGGAAACAAAAGCTAGCTTGCCGTACAAGAAACACACTCTGCTTTTGAGAAAAGAGCACTCTTCTACTCTACTGTGTTTCCTATGGGTTCCGAACTGTGAGCTTGCTCAGAACAAATGAACTGTGCTTCCTACACACACGGGCCATATCTAGTTCAACTCTGCTTAGGAAACTGACAAGAACAGTAGCTCCTCTTCAGTCCAATACACTGTACTAGCTGGGAACAGACGCGAGTGCTATTTGCACTGTGTATGGCAATGGGAGCACAAGAGTGACTTTCCTTACCAGAAAACAACTCTTGCTCGTAGGACCAAAAACTGCATGTAATTCAACTCCATTTAGGACTGTGAAACAAATGCTAGCTCGCCTTATAAGAAACACACTCTGCTTTTGAGAAAAGAGCACTCTTCTACTCTACTGTGTTTCCTATAGGGCCAGTACAGTGAGCTTGCTCAGAACAAAAGAACTGTGCTTCCTACACAAATGGCCATATCCAGTTCAATTCTGCTTAGGAAAATGACAAGAACAGTAGCTCTTCTTCAGTCCAATACACTGTACTTGCTGGGAACAGATGCGAGTTCTATTTGCACTGTGTATGGCAATGGGAGCGCAATAGTGACTCTTCTTACCAAAAAACTACTCTACTAGTAGGACCAGAAACTGTATGTGATTCAACTTCATTTACGACTGGGAAACAAAAGCTAGCTCGCCGTACAAGAAACACACTCTGCTTTTGAGAAAAGAGTACTCTTCTACTCTACTGTGTTTCCTATGGGGTCCGAACAGTGAGCTTGCTCAGAACAAATGAACTGTGCTTCCTACACACACGGGTCATATCTAGTTCAACTCTGCTTAGGAAACTGACGAGAACAGTAGCTCCTCTTCAGTCCAATACACTGTACTTGCTGGGAACAGACGCGAGTGCTATTTGCACTGTGTATGTCAATGGGAGCGCAATAGTGACTTTCCTTACCAGAAAACAACTCTTGCTCGTAGGACCAAAAACTGCATGTGATTCAACTCCATTTAGGACTGGGAAACAAACGCTAGCTCACCTTACAAGAAACACACTCTGATTTGAGAAAAGAGCACTCTTCTACTCTACTGTGTTTCCAATAGGGCCAGTAGAGTGAGCTTGCTCAGAACAAAAGAACTGTGCTTCCTACACAAACGGCCACATCCAGTTCAATTCTGCTTAGGAATCTGACAAGAACAGTAGATCCTCTTCAATGCAATACACTGTACTTGCTGGGAACAGACGTGAGTGCTATTTTTGCTGTGTATGGCAAAGGGAGCGTAATAGTGACTTTCCTTACCAGAAAACAAGTCTTGCTCGTATGACCAAAAACTGAATGTGATTCAACTCCATTTAGGTGTGGGAAACAAACGCTAGCTCGCCTTACAAGAAACACACTCTGCTTTTGAGAAAAGAGCACTCTTCTACTCTACTGTGTTTCCTATGGTGTCCGAACAGTGAGCTTGCTCAGAACAAAAGAACTGTGCTTCCTATACACACGGGCCATATATAGTTCAACTCTGCTTAGGAAACTGACAAGAACAGTAGCTCCTCTTCAGTCCAGTACACTGTACTTGCTGGGAACAAACGCGAGTGCTATTTGCACTGTGTATGGCAATGGGAGCACAATAGTGACTCCTCTTACCAGAAAACATCTCTTGCTCGTAGGAACAGAAACTGCATGTGATTCAACGCCATTTAGGACTTGGAAACAACCACTAGCTCGCCTTACAAGAAACACACTCTGCTTTTGAGAAAAGAGCACTCTGCTAATCTACTGTGTTTCCTATAGGACCAGAACAGTGAGCTTGCTCAGAACAAAAGAACTGTGCTTCCTACACACACGGGCCATAATTAGTTCAACTCTGCGTAGGAAACTGACAAGAACAGTAGATCCTCTTCAGTCCAATAGACTGTACATGCTCGGAACAGACGCCAGTGCTATTTGCCCTGGGTATGACAATGCGAGCACAATAGTGACTCTTCTTACCAGAAAACAACTCTTGCTTGTAGGGCCAGAAACTGCATGTGATTCATCTCCATTTATGTCTGGGAAGCAAACGCTATCTCGCCTTACAAGAAACACACTCTGCTTTTGAGAAAGAGCACTGAGTTTCCTTTTGGGGTCCGCACAGTGAGCTTGCTCAGAACAAAAGAACTGTGCTTCCTATACACACGGGCCATATCTAGTTCAACTCTGCTTAGGAAACTGAAAAGAACAGTAGATCCTCTTCAGTCCAATATGCTGTACTTGCTGGGAATAGACGCCAGTGCTATTTGCAGTGTGTATGGCAATGGGAGCACAATAGTGACTCTTCTTACCAGAAAACAACTCTTGCTCTTAATACCAGAAACTGCATGTGATTCAACTCCATATAGGAGTGGGAAACAAACGCTAGCTCGCCTTACAAGAAACACACTCTGCTTTTGAGAAAAGGGCACACTTCTACTCTACTGTGTTTCCTATAGGGCCGGAACAGTGAGCTTGCTCAGAACGAAAGAACTGTGCTTCCTACACACACGGGCCATATCTAGTTCAACTCTGATTAGGAAACTGACGAGAACAGTAGCTCCTCTTCAGTCCAATACACTGTACTTCTTGGGAACAGACGTGAGTGCTATTTGCACTGTGTACAGCAATGGGAGCACAATAGTGACTCTTCTTACCAGAAAACAACTCTTGCTCGTAGGACCAGAAACTGCATGTGATTCAACTCCATTTAGGATTGGGAAACAAACGATAGCTCGCTTTACAAGAAACACACTCTGCTTTTGAGAAAAGAGCACTCTTCTACTCTACTGTGTTTCCTATGGGTTCCGAACAGTGAGCTTGCTCAGAACAAAAGAACTGTGCTTCCTACACACACGGGCCATATCTGGTACAACTCTGCTTAGGAACCTGACAAGAACAGTAGATCCTATTCAGTGCAATACACTGTACATGCTGGGAAAAGAAGCCAGTGCTATTTGCCCTGTGTATGACAATGGGAGCACAATAGTGACTCTTCTTACCAGAAAACATCTCTTGCTCGTAGGAACAGAAACTGCATGTGATTCAACGCCATTTAGGACTTGGAAACAACCACTAGCTCGCCTTACAAGAAACACACTCTGCTTTTGAGAAAAGAGCACGCTGCTGCGCTACTGTGTTTCCTATAGGGCCTGAACAGTGAGCTTGCTCAGAACAAAAGAACTGTGCTTCCTACACACACGGGCCATATCCAGCTCAACTCGGCGTATGAAACTGACAAGAACAGTAGATCCTCTTCAGTCCAATACACTGTACATGCTCGGAACAGACGCCAGTGCATTTGCCCTGTGTATGACAATGCGAGCACAATAGTGACTCTTCTTACCAGAAAACAACCCTTGCTTGTAGGACCAGAAACTGCATGTGATTCATCTCTATTTAGGTCTGGGAAGCAAACGCTATCTCGCCTTACAAGAAACACACTCTGCTTTTGAGAAAGAGCACTGAGTTTCCTATTGGGTCCACAAAGTGAGCTTGCTCTGAACAAAAGAACTGTGCTTCCTATACACACGGGCCATATCTGTTCAATTCTGCTTACGAAATTGACAAGAACAGTAGCTCCTCTTCAGTCCAATACACTGTACATGCTCGGAACAGACGCCAGTGCATTTGCCCTGTGTATGAAAATGCGAGCACAATAGTGACTCTTCTTACCAGAAAACAACTCTTGCTCGTAGGACCAAAAACTGCATGTGACTCAACTCCTTTTAGGACTGGGAAACAAACGCTAGCTCGCCTTACAAGAAACACACTCTGCTTTTGAGAAAAGAGCACTCTTCTACTCTACTGTGTTTCTTATGGTGTCCGAACAGTGAACTTGCTCAGAAGAAAAGAACTGTGCTTCCTACACACACGGGCCATATCTAGTTCAACTCTGCTTAGGAAACTGACAAGAACAGTAGCTCCTCTTCAGTCCAATACACGGTACTTGCTGGGAACAGACGCAAAGGCTGTTTGCACTGTGTATGGTAATGGGAGCACAATAGTGACTCTTCTATCAGAAAACAACTCTTGCTCGTAGGACGAGAAACTTCATGGGATTCAACTCCATTTAGGACTGGGAAACAAACGCTAGTTCACCTTACAAGAAACACACTCTGCTTTTGAGAATAGGGCACACATCTACTCTACTGTGTTTCCTATGGGGTCCGAACAGTGAGCTTGCTCAGAACAAAAGAACTGTGCTTCCTACACACACGGCCATATTTAGTTCAATTCTGCTTAGGAACCTGACAAGAACAGTAGATCCTCTTCAGTCCAATACACTGTACATGCTGGGAACTGACGCCAGTGATATTTGCCCTGTGTATGACAATGGGAGCACAATATTGACTCTTCTTTCCAGAAAATATCTCTTGCTCGTAGGACCAGAAACTGCATGTGATTCAACTCCATATAAGAGTGGGAAACAAACGCTAGCTCGCCTTACAAGAAACACACTCTGCTTTTGAGAAAAGAGCACTCTTCTACTCTACTGTGTTTCCTATGGTGTCCGAACAGTGAGCTTACTCAGAACAAAAGAACTGTCCTTCCTACACACACGGGCCATATCTAGTTCAACTCTGCTTAGGAAACTGACAAGAACAGTAGCTCCTCTTCAGTCCAATACACTGTACTTGCTGAGAACAGACACGAGTGCTATTTGTACTGTGTATGACAATGGGAGCGCAATAGTGAATCTTCTTACCAGAAAACAACTCTTGCTCTTAGGAACACAAACTGCATGTGACTCAACTCCATGTATGACTGGGAAACCAACGCTAGCTCTGCTCACAGGAAACACACTCTGCTTTTGAGAAAAGAGCACTCTTCTACTCTACAGTGTTTCCTCTATGGCCAGAACAGTGAGCTTGCTCAGAAAAAAAGGAATGTGCTTCTTACACACACGGGCCATATCTAGTTCAACTCTGCTTAGGAAACTGACAAGAACAGTAGCTCCTCTTCAGTCCAATACACTGTACTTGCTGGGAACAGACGTGAGTGCTATTTGTGCTGTGTATTGCAAAAGGAGCGCAATAGTGACTTTCCTTACCAGAAAACAACTCTTGCTCCTATGACCAAAAACTGCATGTGATTCAACTCCATTTAGGGGTGGGAAACAAACGCTAGCTCACCTTACAAGAAACACACTCTGCTTTTGAGAAAAGAGCACTCTTCTACTCTACTGTGTTTCCTATAGGGCCAGAACAGTGAGCTTGCTCAGAACAAAAGAACTGTGCTTCCTACACACATGGCCGTATCTAGTTCAATTCTGCTTAGGAAACTGACAAGAACAGTAGATCCTCTTCAGTCCAATACACTGTACATGCTGGGAACAGACGCCAGTGCTATTTGCCCTATGTATGACAATGGGAGCGCAATAGTGACTCTTCTTACCAAAAAACAACTCTACTAGTAGGACCAGAAACTGCATGTGATTCAACTTCATTTAAGACTGGGAAACAAAAGCTAGCTCGCCGTACAAGAAACACACTCTGCTTTTGAGAAAAGAGCACTCTTCTACTCTACTGTGTTTCCTATGGGGTCCGAACAGTGAGCTTGCTCAGAACAAATGAACTGTGCTTCCTACACACACGGGCCATATCTAGTTCAACTCTGCTTAGGAAACTGACAAGAACAGTAGCTCCTCTTCAGTCCAATACACTGTACTAGCTGGGAACAGACGCGAGTGCTATTTGCACTGTGTATGTCAATGGGAGCGCAATAGTGACTTTCCTTACCAGAAAACAACTCTTGCTCGTAGGACCAAAAACTGCATGTGATTCAACTCCATTTAGGACTGGGAAACAAACGCTAGCTCACCTTACAAGAAACACACTCTGATTTGAGAAAAGAGCACTCTTCTACTCTACTGTGTTTCCAATAGGGCCAGTAGAGTGAGCTTGCTCAGAACAAAAGAACTGTGCTTCCTACACAAACGGCCACATCCAGTTCAATTCTGCTTAGGAATCTGACAAGAACAGTAGATCCTCTTCAATGCAATACACTGTACTTGCTGGGAACAGACGTGAGTGCTATTTTTGCTGTGTATGGCAAAGGGAGCGTAATAGTGACTTTCCTTACCAGAAAACAAGTCTTGCTCGTATGACCAAAAACTGAATGTGATTCAACTCCATTTAGGTGTGGGAAACAAACGCTAGCTCGCCTTACAAGAAACACACTCTGCTTTTGAGAAAAGAGCACTCTTCTACTCTACTGTGTTTCCTATGGTGTCCGAACAGTGAGCTTGCTCAGAACAAAAGAACTGTGCTTCCTATACACACGGGCCATATATAGTTCAACTCTGCTTAGGAAACTGACAAGAACAGTAGCTCCTCTTCAGTCCAGTACACTGTACTTGCTGGGAACAAACGCGAGTGCTATTTGCACTGTGTATGGCAATGGGAGCACAATAGTGACTCCTCTTACCAGAAAACATCTCTTGCTCGTAGGAACAGAAACTGCATGTGATTCAACGCCATTTAGGACTTGGAAACAACCACTAGCTCGCCTTACAAGAAACACACTCTGCTTTTGAGAAAAGAGCACTCTGCTAATCTACTGTGTTTCCTATAGGACCAGAACAGTGAGCTTGCTCAGAACAAAAGAACTGTGCTTCCTACACACACGGGCCATAATTAGTTCAACTCTGCGTAGGAAACTGACAAGAACAGTAGATCCTCTTCAGTCCAATAGACTGTACATGCTCGGAACAGACGCCAGTGCTATTTGCCCTGGGTATGACAATGCGAGCACAATAGTGACTCTTCTTACCAGAAAACAACTCTTGCTTGTAGGGCCAGAAACTGCATGTGATTCATCTCCATTTATGTCTGGGAAGCAAACGCTATCTCGCCTTACAAGAAACACACTCTGCTTTTGAGAAAGAGCACTGAGTTTCCTTTTGGGGTCCGCACAGTGAGCTTGCTCAGAACAAAAGAACTGTGCTTCCTATACACACGGGCCATATCTAGTTCAACTCTGCTTAGGAAACTGAAAAGAACAGTAGATCCTCTTCAGTCCAATATGCTGTACTTGCTGGGAATAGACGCCAGTGCTATTTGCAGTGTGTATGGCAATGGGAGCACAATAGTGACTCTTCTTACCAGAAAACAACTCTTGCTCTTAATACCAGAAACTGCATGTGATTCAACTCCATATAGGAGTGGGAAACAAACGCTAGCTCGCCTTACAAGAAACACACTCTGCTTTTGAGAAAAGGGCACACTTCTACTCTACTGTGTTTCCTATAGGGCCGGAACAGTGAGCTTGCTCAGAACGAAAGAACTGTGCTTCCTACACACACGGGCCATATCTAGTTCAACTCTGATTAGGAAACTGACGAGAACAGTAGCTCCTCTTCAGTCCAATACACTGTACTTCTTGGGAACAGACGTGAGTGCTATTTGCACTGTGTACAGCAATGGGAGCACAATAGTGACTCTTCTTACCAGAAAACAACTCTTGCTCGTAGGACCAGAAACTGCATGTGATTCAACTCCATTTAGGATTGGGAAACAAACGATAGCTCGCTTTACAAGAAACACACTCTGCTTTTGAGAAAAGAGCACTCTTCTACTCTACTGTGTTTCCTATGGGTTCCGAACAGTGAGCTTGCTCAGAACAAAAGAACTGTGCTTCCTACACACACGGGCCATATCTGGTACAACTCTGCTTAGGAACCTGACAAGAACAGTAGATCCTATTCAGTGCAATACACTGTACATGCTGGGAAAAGAAGCCAGTGCTATTTGCCCTGTGTATGACAATGGGAGCACAATAGTGACTCTTCTTACCAGAAAACATCTCTTGCTCGTAGGAACAGAAACTGCATGTGATTCAACGCCATTTAGGACTTGGAAACAACCACTAGCTCGCCTTACAAGAAACACACTCTGCTTTTGAGAAAAGAGCACGCTGCTGCGCTACTGTGTTTCCTATAGGGCCTGAACAGTGAGCTTGCTCAGAACAAAAGAACTGTGCTTTCTACACACACGGGCCATATCCAGCTCAACTCTGCGTATGAAACTGACAAGAACAGTAGATCCTCTTCAGTCCAATACACTGTACATGCTCGGAACAGACGCCAGTGCATTTGCCCTGTGTATGACAATGCGAGCACAATAGTGACTCTTCTTACCAGAAAACAACCCTTGCTTGTAGGACCAGAAACTGCATGTGATTCATCTCTATTTAGGTCTGGGAAGCAAACGCTATCTCGCCTTACAAGAAACACACTCTGCTTTTGAGAAAGAGCACTGAGTTTCCTATTGGGTCCACAAAGTGAGCTTGCTCTGAACAAAAGAACTGTGCTTCCTATACACACGGGCCATATCTGTTCAATTCTGCTTACGAAATTGACAAGAACAGTAGCTCCTCTTCAGTCCAATACACTGTACATGCTCGGAACAGACGCCAGTGCATTTGCCCTGTGTATGAAAATGCGAGCACAATAGTGACTCTTCTTACCAGAAAACAACTCTTGCTCGTAGGACCAAAAACTGCATGTGACTCAACTCCTTTTAGGACTGGGAAACAAACGCTAGCTCGCCTTACAAGAAACACACTCTGCTTTTGAGAAAAGAGCACTCTTCTACTCTACTGTGTTTCTTATGGTGTCCGAACAGTGAACTTGCTCAGAAGAAAAGAACTGTGCTTCCTACACACACGGGCCATATCTAGTTCAACTCTGCTTAGGAAACTGACAAGAACAGTAGCTCCTCTTCAGTCCAATACACGGTACTTGCTGGGAACAGACGCAAAGGCTGTTTGCACTGTGTATGGTAATGGGAGCACAATAGTGACTCTTCTATCAGAAAACAACTCTTGCTCGTAGGACGAGAAACTTCATGGGATTCAACTCCATTTAGGACTGGGAAACAAACGCTAGTTCACCTTACAAGAAACACACTCTGCTTTTGAGAATAGGGCACACATCTACTCTACTGTGTTTCCTATGGGGTCCGAACAGTGAGCTTGCTCAGAACAAAAGAACTGTGCTTCCTACACACACGGCCATATCTAGTTCAATTCTGCTTAGGAACCTGACAAGAACAGTAGATCCTCTTCAGTCCAATACACTGTACATGCTGGGAACTGACGCCAGTGATATTTGCCCTGTGTATGACAATGGGAGCACAATATTGACTCTTCTTTCCAGAAAATATCTCTTGCTCGTAGGACCAGAAACTGCATGTGATTCAACTCCATATAAGAGTGGAAACAAACGCTAGCTCGCCTTACAAGAAACACACTCTGCTTTTGAGAAAAGAGCACTCTTCTACTCTACTGTGTTTCCTATGGTGTCCGAACAGTGAGCTTACTCAGAACAAAAGAACTGTCCTTCCTACACACACGGGCCATATCTAGTTCAACTCTGCTTAGGAAACTGACAAGAACAGTAGCTCCTCTTCAGTCCAATACACTGTACTTGCTGAGAACAGACACGAGTGCTATTTGTACTGTGTATGACAATGGGAGCGCAATAGTGAATCTTCTTACCAGAAAACAACTCTTGCTCTTAGGAACACAAACTGCATGTGACTCAACTCCATGTATGACTGGGAAACCAACGCTAGCTCTGCTCACAGGAAACACACTCTGCTTTTGAGAAAAGAGCACTCTTCTACTCTACAGTGTTTCCTCTATGGCCAGAACAGTGAGCTTGCTCAGAAAAAAAGGAATGTGCTTCTTACACACACGGGCCATATCTAGTTCAACTCTGCTTAGGAAACTGACAAGAACAGTAGCTCCTCTTCAGTCCAATACACTGTACTTGCTGGGAACAGACGTGAGTGCTATTTGTGCTGTGTATTGCAAAAGGAGCGCAATAGTGACTTTCCTTACCAGAAAACAACTCTTGCTCCTATGACCAAAAACTGCATGTGATTCAACTCCATTTAGGGGTGGGAAACAAACGCTAGCTCACCTTACAAGAAACACACTCTGCTTTTGAGAAAAGAGCACTCTTCTACTCTACTGTGTTTCCTATAGGGCCAGAACAGTGAGCTTGCTCAGAACAAAAGAACTGTGCTTCCTACACACATGGCCGTATCTAGTTCAATTCTGCTTAGGAAACTGACAAGAACAGTAGATCCTCTTCAGTCCAATACACTGTACATGCTGGGAACAGACGCCAGTGCTATTTGCCCTATGTATGACAATGGGAGCGCAATAGTGACTCTTCTTACCAAAAAACAACTCTACTAGTAGGACCAGAAACTGCATGTGATTCAACTTCATTTAAGACTGGGAAACAAAAGCTAGCTCGCCGTACAAGAAACACACTCTGCTTTTGAGAAAAGAGCACTCTTCTACTCTACTGTGTTTCCTATGGGGTCCGAACAGTGAGCTTGCTCAGAACAAATGAACTGTGCTTCCTACACACACGGGCCATATC
>NW_026736438.1:0-70149 GCF_949786415.1 Peromyscus eremicus
ACGCTAGCTCGCCTTACATGAAACACACTCTGCTTTTGAAAAAAGAGCACACTTCTACTCCACTGTGTTTCCTATAGGGTACAAACAGTGAGCTTGCTCAGAACAAAAGAACTGTGCTTCCTACACACATGGACCATATCTAGTTCAACTCTGCTTAGGAAACTGACAAGAACAGTAGCTCCTATTCAGTCCAATACACTGTACTTGCTGGGAACAGATGCGAGTGCTATTTGCATTGTATAAGGCATTTGGATCGCAATAGTGACTCTTCTTACCGGAAACAACTCTTCCTCGTAGGACAAAAAACTGCATGTGACTCAACTCCATTTAGGACTGGGAAACAAATGCGAGCTCGCCTTACAAGAAACATACTCTGCTTTAGAGAAAAGAGCACTCTTCTACTGTACTGTTTTTCCTATAGGGCCAGAAGAGTGAGCTTGCTCAGAACATAAGAACTGTGCCTCCTAAACACACGGGCCATATCTAGTTCATCTCTGCTTAGGAAACTGACAAGAACAGTAGCTCCTCTTCAGTCCAATACACTGTACTTGCTGGGAACAGACGCGAGAGCTATTTGCACTGTGTATGGCAAGGGGAGCGCAATAGTGACTTTCCTTACCAGGAAACAACTCTTTCTCTTAGGACCAAAAACTGCATGTGATTCAACTCCATTTAGGACTGGGAAACAAACGCTAGCTCGCCTTACATGAAACACACTCTTCTTTTGAGAAAAGAGCACTCTTCTACTCTACTGTGTTTCCTATGGTGTCCGAACAGTGAGCTTGCTCAGAACAGAAGAACTGTGCTTCGTACACACACGGCCATATCTAGTTCTATTCTGCTTAGGAACCTGACAAGAACAGTAGATCCTCTTCAGTCCAATACACTGTACATGCTGGGAACAGACGCCATTGTATATTTGTCCTGTGTATGGCAATGGCAGCGCAATAGTGACTCTTCTTACCATAAAACAACTCTTGCTCTTAGGACTAGAAACTGCATGAGATTCAACTCCATTTAGGACTGGGAAACAAACGCTAGCTCGCCTTACAAGAAACACACTCTGCTTTTGAGAAAAGAGCACTCTTCTACTCTACTGTGTTTCCTATAGGGCCAGAACAGTGAGCTTGCTGAGTACAAAAGAACTGTGCTTCCTACTCACGGGCCATAACTAGTTCAACTCTGCTTAGGAAACTGACAAGAACAGTAGATCCTCTTCAGTCCAATACACTGTACTTGCTGGGAACAGACGCCAGTGCTATTTTCACTGTGTACGGCAATTGGAGCACAATAGTGACTCGTCTTACCAGAAAACAACTCTTGCTCATAGGACAAAAAACTGCATGTGACTCAACTCCATTTAGGACTGGGAAACAAACTCTAGCTTGCTTTACAAGAAACACACTCTGCTTTTGAGAAAAGAGCACTCTTCTACTCTACTGTGTTTCCTATAGGGCCAGAACAGTGAGCTTGCTCAGAACAAAAGAACTGTGCTTCCTACACACACGGGTCATATCTAGTTCAACTCTGCTCAGGAAACTGACAAGAACAGTAGCTCCTCTTCATTCCGATACACTGTACTTGCTTGGAACAGACGCAAGTGCTATTTGCACTGTGTATGGCAATGGGAGCGCAATAGTGACTTTCCTTACCAGAAAACAACTCTTGTTCCTAGTACCGGAAACTGCATGTGATTCAACTCCATTTAGGACTAGGAAACCAACGCTAGCTCGCCTTACAAGAAACACACTCTGCTTTAGAGAAAAGAGCACTCATCTACTCTACTGTGTTTCCTATAGGGCCAGAACAGTGAGCTTGCTCAGAACATAAGAACTGTGCTTCCTACACACACGGGCCATATCTAGTTCAACTCTGCTTAGGAAACTGACAGGAACAGTAGCTCCTCTTCAGTCTGATACACTGTACTTGCTGGGAACAGACGCGAGAGCTATTTGCACTGTGTATGGCAAGGGGAGCGCAATAGTGATTTTCCTTACCAGAAAACAACTCTTGCTTGTAGGACCAGAAACTGCATGTGATTCAACTCGATTTAGGACTGGAAACAAACGCTAGCTCGCCTTACAAGAAACACACTCTGCTTTTGAGAAATGAGCACTCTTCTACTCTACTGTGTTTCCTATGGGGTCCGAACAGTGAACTGGCTCAGAACAAAAGAACTGTGCTTCCTACACACAAGGCCATATCTAGTTCAATTCTGCTTAGGAACCTGACAAGAACAGTAGATCCTCTTCAGTCCAATACACTGTACTTGCTGGAACAGACGTCAGTGCTGTTTGTCCTGTGTATGGCAATGGCAGCGCAATAGTGTCTCTTCTTACCAGAAAACAACTCTTGCTCGTAGGACCAGAAACTGCATGCGATTCAACTCCATTTAGGACTGGGAAACAAACACTAGCTCGCCTTACAAGAAACACACTCTGCTTTAGAGAAAAGAGCACTCTTCTACTCTACTGTGTTTCATTTAGGGCAAGAACAGTGAGCTTGCTCAGAACAAATGAACTGTGCTTCCTACACACAGGTTATATCTAGTTCAACTCTGCTTAGGAAACTGACAAGAACAGTAGCTCCTCTTCAGTCCGATACACTGTACTTGCTGGGAACAGACGCCAGTGCTATTTGCACTGTGTATGGCATTGGGAGCGCAATAGTGACTTTCTTTACCAGAAAACAACTCTTGCTCGTAGGACCAGAAACTGCATGGGATTCAAATCCATTTAGGACTGAGAAACAAATGCTAGCTCGCCTTACATGAAACACACTCTGCTTTTGAGAAAAGAGCACTCTTCTACTCTACTGTGTTTCCTATGGGGTCCGAACAGTGAGCTTGCTCAGAACAAAAGAACTGTGCTTCCTACACACACGGGTCATATCTAGTTCAACTCTGCTTAGGAAACTGACAAGAGCAGTAGCTCCTCTTCAGTCCAATACACTGTACTTGCGGGGAAGAGACACGAGTGCTATTTGCACTGTGTATGGCAATTGGAGCACAATAGTGACTTGTCTTACCAGAAAACTACTCTTGCTCGTAGGACCAAAAACTCCATGTGACTCAATTCCATTTAGGACTGGGAAACAAACGCTAGCTAGCCTTACAAGAAACACACTCTGCTTTTGAGAAAAGAGCACTCTTCTACTCTACTGTGTTTCCCATGGGGTCCGAACAGTGAACTTGCTCAGAACAAAAGAACTGTGCTTCCTACACACAAGGCCATATCTAGTTCAATTCTGCTTAGGAACCTGACAAGAACAGTAGATCCTCTTCAGTCCAATACACTGTACTTGCTGGGAACAGACGCCAGTGCTATTTGTCCTGTGTATGGCAATGGCAGCACAATAGTGACTCTTCTTACGAGAAAACAACTCTTGCTCGTAGGACCAGAAACTGCATGTGATTCAACTCCATTTAGGACTGGGAAAAAAACGCTAGCTCGCCTTACAAGAAACACACTCTGCTTTTGAGAAAAGAGCACTCTTCTACTCTACTGTGTTTCCTATAGGGCCAGAACAGTGAGCTTGCTGAGTACAAAAGAACTGTGCTTCCTACTCACGGGCCATAACTAGTTCAACTCTGCTTAGGAAACTGACAAGAACAGTACCTCCTCTTCAGTCCGATACACTGTACTTGCTGGGAACAAACGCGAGTATTATTTGCACTGTGTATGGCAATGGGAGCGCAATAGTGACTTTCCTTACCAGAAAAAAAACTCTTGCTCATAGGACCAGAAACTGCATGTGATTCAACTCTATTTAGGATTGGGAAACAAATGCTAGCTCGCCTCACATGAAACACACTCTGCTTTAGAGAAAAGAGCACTCTTCTACTCTACTGTGTTTCCTATGGGGTCCAAACAGTGAGCTTGCTCAGAACAAAAAACTGTGCTTCCTACACACGGACCATATGTAGTTCAACTCTGCTTAGGAAACTGACAAGAACAGTAGCTCCTCTTCAGTCTGATACACATTACTTGCTGGGAACAGACGTGAGTGCTATTTGCACTGTGTATGGCAATTCGAGCCCAATAGTGACTTTCCTTACGAGAAAACAACTCTTGCTCTTTGTACCAGAACCTGCATGTGATTCAACTCCATTTAAGACTGGGAAACAAACGCTAGCTTGCCTTCCAAGAAACACACTCTGCTTTAGAGAAAAGAGCACTCTTCTACTCTACTGTGTTTCCTATGGTGTCCGAACAGTGAGCTTTCTCAGAACAAAAAAAACCTGTTCTTCCTACAAACACGGCCATATCTATTTCAAGTCTGCTTAAGAACCTGACAAGAACGGTAGATCCTCTTCAGTCCAATACACTGTACTTGCTTCGCACAGACGCCAGTGCTATTTGTCCTGTGTATGGCAATGGCAGCGCAATAGTGACTCTTCTTACCAGAAAACAACTCTTGCTCGTAGTACCAGAAACTGCATGGGATTCAACTCAACTTAGGACTGGGAAACAAACGCTAGTTCGCCTTACAAGAAACACACTCTGCTTTTGAAAAAAGAACACTTTTCTACTCCACTGTGTTTCCTATGGGGTACAAACAGTGAGCTTGCTCAGAACAAAAGAACTGTGCTTCCTACACACAAGGCCATATCTAGTTCAATTCTGCTTAGGAACCTGACAAGAACAGTAGCTCCTCTTCAGTCCAATACACTCTACTTGCTGGGAACAGACGCGAGAGCTTTTGCACTGTGTATGGCAAGGGGAGCGGAATAGTGACTTTCCTTACCAGAAAACAACTCTTGCTCGTAGGACCAGAAACTGCATGTGATTCAACTCCATTTAGGACTGGGAAACAAACGCTAGCTTGCCTTACAAAAAACACACTCTGCTTTTGAGAAAAGAGCACTCTTCTACTCTACTGTGTTTCCTATAGGGCCAGAACAGTGAGCTTGCTGAGTACAAAAGAACTGTGCTTCCTACTCACGGGCCATAACTAGTTCAACTCTGCTTAGGAAACTGACAAGAACAGTACCTCCTCTTCAGTCCGATACACTGTACTTGCTGGGAACAAACGCGAGTATTATTTGCACTGTGTATGGCAATGGGAGCGCAATAGTGACTTTCCTTACCAGAAAAAAACTCTTGCTCGTAGGACCAGAAACTGCATGTGATTCAACTCTATTTAGGATTGGGAAACAAATGCTAGCTCGCCTCACATGAAACACACTCTGCTTTAGAGAAAAGAGCACTCTTCTACTCTACTGTGTTTCCTATGGGGTCCAAACAGTGAGCTTGCTCAGAACAAAAAACTGTGCTTCCTACACACGGACCATATGTAGTTCAACTCTGCTTAGGAAACTGACAAGAAGAGTAGCTCCTCTTCAGTCTGATACACATTACTTGCTGGGAACAGACGTGAGTGCTATTTGCACTGTGTATGGCAATTCGAGCCCAATAGTGACTTTCCTTACGAGAAAACAACTCTTGCTCTTAGTACCAGAACCTGCATGTGATTCAACTCCATTTAAGACTGGGAAACAAACGCTAGCTCGCCTTCCAAGAAACACACTCTGCTTTAGAGAAAAGAGCACTCTTCTACTCTACTGTGTTTCCTATGGTGTCCGAACAGTGAGCTTTCTCAGAACAAAAAAAACCTGTTCTTCCTACAAACACGGCCATATCTATTTCAAGTCTGCTTAAGAACCTGACAAGAACGGTAGATCCTCTTCAGTCCAATACACTGTACTTGCTTCGCACAGACGCCAGTGCTATTTGTCCTGTGTATGGCAATGGCAGCGCAATAGTGACTCTTCTTACCAGAAAACAACTCTTGCTCGTAGTACCAGAAACTGCATGGGATTCAACTCAACTTAGGACTGGGAAACAAACGCTAGTTCGCCTTACAAGAAACACACTCTGCTTTTGAAAAAAGAACACTTTTCTACTCCACTGTGTTTCCTATGGGGTACAAACAGTGAGCTTGCTCAGAACAAAAGAACTGTGCTTCCTACACACAAGGCCATATCTAGTTCAATTCTGCTTAGGAACCTGACAAGAACAGTAGCTCCTCTTCAGTCCAATACACTCTACTTGCTGGGAACAGACGCGAGAGCTTTTGCACTGTGTATGGCAAGGGGAGCGGAATAGTGACTTTCCTTACCAGAAAACAACTCTTGCTCGTAGGACCAGAAACTGCATGTGATTCAACTCCATTTAGGACTGGGAAACAAACGCTAGCTTGCCTTACAAAAAACACACTCTGCTTTTGAGAAAAGAGCACTCTTCTACTCTACTGTGTTTCCTATGGTGTCCGAACAGTGAGCTTGCTCAGAACAAAAGAACTGTGCTTCCTACACACGGGCCATATCTATTTCAACTCTGCTTAGGACACTGACAAGAACAGTAGCTTCTCTTCAGTCTGATACACTGTACTCACTGGGAACAGACACGAGAGCTATTTGCACTGTGGATGGCAATGGGAGCGCAATAGTGACTTTCCTTACCAGAAAACAACTCTTGCTCATAGGACCAGAAACTGCGTGTGTTTCAACTCCATTTAGGACTGGGAAACAAATGCTAGCTCGCCTTACATGAAACACACTCTGCTTTTGAGAAAAGAGCACTCTTCTACTCTACTGTATTTCCTATGGGGTCCGAACAGTGAGCTTGCTCAGAACAAAAGAACTGTGCTGCCTACACACACGGGCCATATCTAGTTCAACTCTGCTTAGGAAACTGACAAGAACAGTAGATCCTTTTCAGTCCAATACACTGTACTTGCGGGCAAGAGACGCGAGTGCTACTTGCACTGTTTATGGCAATTGGAGCACAATAGTGACACGTCTTACCAGAAAACAACTCTTGCTCTTAGGACAAAAAACTGCATGTGACTCAACTCCATTTAGGACTGGGAAACAAACGCTAGCTCGCCTTACAAGAAACACACTCTGCTTTTGAGAAAAGAGCACTCTTCTTGTCTACTGTGTTTCCTATGGGGTCCGAACAGTGAACTTGCTCAGAACAAAAGAACTGTGCTTCCTACACACAGGGCCATATCTAGTTCAATTCTGCTTAGGAACCTGACAAGAACAGTAGATCCTCTTCAGTCCAATACACTGTACTTGCTGGGAACAGACGCCAGTGCTATTTGTCCTGTGTATGGCAATGGCAGCACAATAGTGACTCTTGTTACCATAAAAAAACTCTTGCTCGTAGGACCAAAAACTGCATGTGTTTCAACTCCATTTAGGACTGGGAAACAAACGCTAGCTCGCCTTACAAGAAACACATTCTGCTTTGGAGAAAAGAGCACTCTTCTACTCTACTGTGTTTCCTATAGGGCCAGAACAGTGAGCTTGCTGAGAACAAAAGAACTGTGCTTCCTACACATGGGCCATATCTAGTTCACCTCTGCATAGGAAACAGACAAGAACAGTAGCTCCTCTTCAGTCCAATACACTGTACTTGCTGGGAACAGACACGAGAGCTATTTGCACTGTGTATGGCAAGGGGAGCGCAATAGTGAGTTTCCTTACCAGAAAGAAACTCTTGCTCTTAGGACCAGAAACTGCATGTGATTCAACTCCATTTAGGACTGAGAAACAAACGCTAGCTCGACTTACATGAAACACACTCTGCTTTTGAAAAAAGAGCACACTTCTACTCCACTGTGTTTCCTATGTGGTACAAACAGTGAGCTTGCTCAGAACAAAAGAACTGTGCTTCCTACACACATGGACCATATCTAGTTCAACTCTGCTTAGGAAACTGACAAGAACAGTAGCTCCTATTCAGTCCAATACACTGTACTTGCTGGGAACAGACGCGAGTGCTATTTGCATTGTATAAGGCATTTGGATCGCAATAGTGACTCTTCTTACCAGAAAACAACTCTTCCTCGTAGGACAAAAAACTGCATGTGACTCAACTCCATTTAGGACTGGGAAACAAATGCGAGCTCGCCTTACAAGAAACATACTCTGCTTTAGAGAAAAGAGCACTCTTCTACTGTACTGTTTTTCCTATAGGGCCAGAAGAGTGAGCTTGCTCAGAACATAAGAACTGTGCCTCCTAAACACACGGGCCATATCTAGTTCAACTCTGCTTAGGAAACTGACAAGAACAGTAGCTCCTCTTCAGTCCAATACACTGTACTTGCTGGGAACAGACGCGAGAGATATTTGCACTGTGTATGGCAAGGGGAGCACAATAGTGACTTTCCTTACCAGGAAACAACTCTTGCTCTTAGGACCAAAAACTGCATGTGATTCAACTCCATTTAGGACTGGGAAACAAACGCTAGCTCGCCTTACACGAAACACACTCTGCTTTTGAGAAAAGAGCACTCTTCTACTGTACTGTGTTTCCTAAGGTGTCCGAACAGTGAGCTTGCTCAGAACAAAAGAACTGTGCTTCCTACACACACGGCCATATCTAGTTCTATTCTGCTTAGGAACCTGACAAGAACAGTAGATCCTCTTCAGTCCAATACACTGTACTTGCTGGGAACAGACGCCATTGCTATTTGTCCTGTGTATGGCAATGGCAGCACAATAGTGACTCTTCTAACCTAAAACAACTCTTGCTCATAGGACTAGAAACTGCATGAGATTCAACTCCATTTAGGACTGGGAAACAAACGCTAGCTCGCCTTACAAGAAACACACTCTGCTTTAGAGAAAAGAGCACTCTTCTACTCTACTGTGTTTCCTATAGGGCCAGAACAGTGAGCTTCCACAGAACAAAAGAACTGTGCTTCCTACACACGGGCCATAACTAGTTCAACTCTGCTTAAGAAACTGACAAGAACAGTACCTCCTCTTCAGTCCGATACACTGTACTTGCTGGGAACAAACGCGAGTATTATTTGCACTGTGTATGGCAATGGGAGCGCAATAGTGACTTTCCTTACCAGAAAAAAACTCTTGCTCATAGGACCAGAAACTGCATGTGATTCAACTCTATTTAGTACTGGGAAACAAATGCTAGCTCGGCTTACATGAAAAACACTCTGCTTTTGAAAAATGAGCACACTTCTACTCCACTGTATTTCCTATGGGGTACAAACAGTGAGCTTGCTCAGAACAAAAGAACTGTGCTTCCTACACATATGGACCATATCTAGTTCCACTCTGCTTAGGAAACTGACAAGAACAGTAGCTCCTATTCAGTCCAATACACTGTAATTGCTGGGAACAGACGCGAGTGCTATTTGCATTGTATAAAGCATTTGGATCGCAATAGTGACTCTTCTTACCAGAAAACAACTCTTCCTCGTAGGACAAAAAATGCATGTGACACAACTCCATTTAGGACTGGGAAACAAATGCGAGCTCGCCTTACAAGAAACACACTCTGCTTTAGAGAAAAGAGCACTCTTCTACTCTACTGTGTTTCCTATAGGGCCAGAACAGTGAGCTTGCTCAGAACATAAGAACTGTGCCTCCTAAACACACGGGCCATATCTAGTTCAACTCTACTTAGGAAACTGACAAGAACAGTAGCTCCTCTTCAGTCCGATACACTGTACTTGCTGGGAACAGACACATGGGCTATTTGCACTGTGTATGGCAATGGGAGCACAATAGCTACTTTCCTTACCAGAAAACAACTCTTGCTCATAGGACCAGAAACTGCATGTGATTCCACACCATTTAGGACTGGGAAACAAACGATAGCTCGCCTTACAAGAAACACACTCTGCTTTTGAAAAAAGAGCACACTTCTACTCCACGGTGTTTCCTATGGGGTACAAACAGTGAGCTTGCTCAGAACAAAAGAACTGTGCTTCCTACACACATGGACCATATCTAGTTCAACTCTGCTTAGGAAACTGACAAGAACAGTAGCTCCTATTCAGTTCAATACACTGTACTTGCTGGGAACAGACGTCAGTGCTTTTTGCATCATATAAGGCATTTGGATCACAATAGTGACTCTTCTTACCAGAAAACAACTCTTGCTCGTAGGACAAAAAACTGCATGTGACTCAACTCCATTTAGGACTGGGAAACAAATGCGAGCTCATCTTACAAGAAACACACTCTGCTTTAGAGAAAAGAGCACTCTTCTACTCTACTGTGTTTCCTATAGTGCCAGAACAGTGAGCTTGCTCAGAACATAAGAGCTGTGCATCCTAAACACACAGGCCATATCTAGTTCAACTCTGCTTAGGAAACTGACAAGAACAGTAGCTCCTCTTCACTCCGATACACTGTACTTGCTTGGAACAGACACATGGGCTATTTGCACTGTGTATGGCAATGGGAGCGCAATAGTGACATTCCTTAACAGAAAACAACTCTTGCTCATAGGACCAGAAACTGCATGTGATTCCAAACCATTTAGGACTGGGAAACAAATGCTAGCTCGCCTTACAAGAAACACACTCTGCTTTAGAGAAAAGAGCACTCTTCTACTGTACTGTGTTTCCTACAGGGTCCAAACAGTGAGCTTGCTCAGAACAAAAGAACTGTGCTTCCTACTCACAAGGACCATATGTAGTTCAACTCTGCTTAGTAAACTGACAAGAACAGTAACTCCTATTCAGTCAAAAAACACTGTACTTGCTGGGAAAAGACGCGAGTGCTATTTGCCTTGTGTAGGGCATTGGGAGCACAATAGTGACTTTCCTTACCAGAAAACAACTCTTGTTCATAGGACCAGAAACTGCATGTGATTCCACTCCATTTAGGACTAGGAAACAAACGCTAGCTCGCCTTACAAAAACACACTCTGCTTTTGAGAAAAGAGCACTCTTCTACTCTTCTGTGTTTCCTATAGGGCCAGAACAGTGAACTTGCTCAGAACATAAGAACTGTGCTTCCTACACAAACGGGCCATATCTAGTTCAACTCTGCTTAGGAAACTGACAAGAACAGTAGCTCCTCTTCAGTCCGATACACTGTACTTGCTGGGAACAGACGCGAGTGCTATTTGCACTGTGGATGGCAATGGGAGTGCAATAGTGACTTTCCTTACGAGAAAACAACTCTTGCTCTTAGTACCAGAACCTGCATGTGATTCAACTCCATTTAGGACTGAGAAAGAAACGCTAGCTCGCCTTACAAGAAACATACTCTGCTTTTGTGAAAAGAGCACTCTTCTACTCTACTGTGTTTCCTATGGTGTCCGAACAGTGAACTTGCTCAGAACAAACGAACTGTGCTTCCTACACACGGGCCATATCTACTTCAACTCTGCTTAGGAAACGGGCAAGAACAGTAGCTCCTCTTCTGTCCGATACACTGTACTTGCTGGGAACAGACACCAGTGCTATTTGTCCTGTGTATGGCAATGGGAGCGCAATAGTGACTCTTCTTACCAGAAAACAACTCTTGCTCTTAGGACCAAAAACTGCATGTGATTCAACTCCATTTAGGACTGGAAAACAAACGCTAGCTCGCCTTACACGAAACACACTCTGCTTTAGAGAAAAGAGCAATCTTCTACTGTACTGTGTTTCCTATAGGGCCAGAAGAGTGAGCTTGCTCAGAACATAAGAACTGTGCCTCCTAAACACACGGGCCATATCTAGTTCAACTCTGCTTAGGAAACTGACAAGAACAGTAGCTCCTCTTCAGTCCAATACACTGTACTTGCTGGGAACAGACGCGAGAGATATTTGCACTGTGTATGGCAAGGGGAGCGCAATAGTGACTTTCCTTACCAGAAAACAACTCTTGCTCTTAGGACCAAAAACTGCATGTGATTCAACTCCATTTAGGACTGGAAAACAAACGCTAGCTCGCCTTACACGAAACACACTCTGCTTTTGAGAAAAGAGCACTCTTCTACTCTACTGTGTTTCCTAAGGTGTCCGAACAGTGAGCTTGCTCAGAACAAAAGAACTGTGCTTCCTACACACACGGCCATATCTAGTTCTATTCTGCTTAGGAGCCTGACAAGAACAGTAGATCCTCTTCAGTCCAATACACTGTACTTGCTGGGAACAGACGCCAGTGCTATTTGTCCTGTGTATGGCAATGGGAGCGCAATAGTGACTCTTCTTACAATAAAACAACGCTTGCTCGTAGGATTAGAAACTGCATGAGATTCAACTCCATTTAGGACTGGGAAACAAACGCTAGCTCGCCTTACATGAAACACACTCTGCTTTTGAAAAAAGAGCACACTTCTACTGCACTGTGTTTCCTATGGGGTGCAAACAGTGAGCTTGCTCAGAACAAAAGAACTGTGCTTCCTACACACATGGACCATATCTAGTTCAACTCTGCTTAGGAAACTGACAAGAACAGTAGCTCCTATTCAGTCCAATACACTGTACTTGCTGGGAACAGACGCGAGCGCTATTTGCATTGTATAAGGCATTTGGATCGCAATAGTGACTTTCCTTACCAGAAAACAACTCTTGTTCGTAGGACCAGAAACTGCATGTGATTCAACTCCATTTAGGACTAGGAAACAAACGCTAGCTCGCCTTACAAGGAACACACTCTGCTTTTGAGAAAAGAGCACTCTTCTGCTATACTGTGATTCCTATAGGGCCAGAAGAGTGAGCTTGCTCAGAACATAATAACTGAGCTTCCTACACACACGGGCCATATCTAGTTCAACTCTGCTTAGGAACCTGACAAGAACAGTAGCTCCTATTCAGTCCAATACACTGTACTTGCTGGGAACAGACGCGAGCACTATTCGCACTGTGTATGGCAATTGGAGCACAATAGTGACTCTTCTTACCAGAAAACAACTCTTGCTCCTAGGACGAAAAACTGCATGTGACTCAACTCCATTTCGGACTGGGAAACAAACGCGAGCTCGCCTTACAAGAAACACACTCTGCTTTAGAGAAAAGAGCACTCTTCTACTCTACTGTGTTTCCTATAGGGCCAGAACAGTGAGCTTGCTCAGAACATAATAACTGTGCTTCCTACACACACGGGCCATATCTAGTTCAACTCTGCTTAGGAAACTGACAAGAACAGTAGCTCCTATTCAGTCCAATACACTGTACTTGCTGGGAAAAGACGCGAGTTCTATTTGCCCTGTGTATGGCAATGGGAGCACAATAGTGCCTTTCCTTACCAGAAAACAACTCTTGTTCGTAGGACCAGAAACTGCATGTGATTCAACTCCATTTAGGACTAGGAAACAAACGCTAGCTCGCCTTACAAAGAACACACTCTGCTTTTGAGAAAAGAGCACTCTTCTACTCTACTGTGTTTCCTATTGGGCCAGAACAGTGAGCTTGCTCAGAACTTAAGAACTGTGCTTCCTACACACACGGGCCATAACTAGTTCAACTCTGCTTAGGAAACTGACAAGAACAGTAGCTCCTCTTCAGTCCGATACACTGTACTTACTGGGAGAGACGCGAGTGCTATTTGCACTGTATATGGCAATGGGAGCGCAATAGTGATTTTCCTTACCAGAAAGCAACTCTTGCTCGTAGGACCAGAAACTGCATGTGATTCAACTCCATTTAGGACTGGGAAACAAACGCTAGCTCGCGTTATAAGAAACACACTCTGCTTTTGAGAAAAGAACACTCTTCTACTCTCCTGTGTTTCCTATAGGGCCAGAACAGTGAGCTTGCTCAGAACATAATAACTGTGCTTCCTACACACACGGGCCATATCTAGTTCAACTCTGCTTAGGAAACTGACAAGAACAGTAGCTCCTCTTCAGTCCAATACACTGTACTTGCTGGGAACAGACGCAAGTGCTATTTTCACTGTGTACGGCAATTGGAGCAAAATTGTGACTCGTCTTACCAGAAAAAAACTCTTGCTCATAGGACAAAAAACTGCATGTGACTCAACTCCATTTAGGACTGGGAAACAAACTCTAGCTCGCCTTACAAAAAACACACTCTGCTTTTGAGAAAAGAGCACTCTTCTACTCTACTGTGTTTCCTATGGGGTCCGAACTGTGAGCTTGCTCAGAACAAAAGAACTGTGCTTCCTACGCACACGGCCATATCTTGATCAATTCTGCTTAGGAACCTGACAAGAACAGTAGATCCTCTTCAGTCCAATACACTGTACTTGCTGGGAACAGAGGCGAGCGCTATTTGTCCTGTGTATGGCAATGGCAGCACAATAGTGACTCTTCTAACCTAAAACAACTCTTGCTCATAGGACTAGAAACTGCATGAGATTCAACTCCATTTAGGACTGGGAAACAAACGCTAGCTCGCCTTACAAGAAACACACTCTGCTTTAGAGAAAAGAGCACTCTTCTACTCTACTGTGTTTCCTATAGGGCCAGAACAGTGAGCTTCCACAGAACAAAAGAACTGTGCTTCCTACACACGGGCCATAACTAGTTCAACTCTGCTTAAGAAACTGACAAGAACAGTACCTCCTCTTCAGTCCGATACACTGTACTTGCTGGGAACAAACGCGAGTATTATTTGCACTGTGTATGGCAATGGGAGCGCAATAGTGACTTTCCTTACCAGAAAAAAACTCTTGCTCATAGGACCAGAAACTGCATGTGATTCAACTCTATTTAGTACTGGGAAACAAATGCTAGCTCGGCTTACATGAAAAACACTCTGCTTTTGAAAAATGAGCACACTTCTACTCCACTGTATTTCCTATGGGGTACAAACAGTGAGCTTGCTCAGAACAAAAGAACTGTGCTTCCTACACATATGGACCATATCTAGTTCCACTCTGCTTAGGAAACTGACAAGAACAGTAGCTCCTATTCAGTCCAATACACTGTAATTGCTGGGAACAGACGCGAGTGCTATTTGCATTGTATAAAGCATTTGGATCGCAATAGTGACTCTTCTTACCAGAAAACAACTCTTCCTCGTAGGACAAAAAATGCATGTGACACAACTCCATTTAGGACTGGGAAACAAATGCGAGCTCGCCTTACAAGAAACACACTCTGCTTTAGAGAAAAGAGCACTCTTCTACTCTACTGTGTTTCCTATAGGGCCAGAACAGTGAGCTTGCTCAGAACATAAGAACTGTGCCTCCTAAACACACGGGCCATATCTAGTTCAACTCTACTTAGGAAACTGACAAGAACAGTAGCTCCTCTTCAGTCCGATACACTGTACTTGCTGGGAACAGACACATGGGCTATTTGCACTGTGTATGGCAATGGGAGCACAATAGCTACTTTCCTTACCAGAAAACAACTCTTGCTCATAGGACCAGAAACTGCATGTGATTCCACACCATTTAGGACTGGGAAACAAACGATAGCTCGCCTTACAAGAAACACACTCTGCTTTTGAAAAAAGAGCACACTTCTACTCCACGGTGTTTCCTATGGGGTACAAACAGTGAGCTTGCTCAGAACAAAAGAACTGTGCTTCCTACACACATGGACCATATCTAGTTCAACTCTGCTTAGGAAACTGACAAGAACAGTAGCTCCTATTCAGTTCAATACACTGTACTTGCTGGGAACAGACGTCAGTGCTTTTTGCATCATATAAGGCATTTGGATCACAATAGTGACTCTTCTTACCAGAAAACAACTCTTGCTCGTAGGACAAAAAACTGCATGTGACTCAACTCCATTTAGGACTGGGAAACAAATGCGAGCTCATCTTACAAGAAACACACTCTGCTTTAGAGAAAAGAGCACTCTTCTACTCTACTGTGTTTCCTATAGTGCCAGAACAGTGAGCTTGCTCAGAACATAAGAGCTGTGCATCCTAAACACACAGGCCATATCTAGTTCAACTCTGCTTAGGAAACTGACAAGAACAGTAGCTCCTCTTCACTCCGATACACTGTACTTGCTTGGAACAGACACATGGGCTATTTGCACTGTGTATGGCAATGGGAGCGCAATAGTGACTTTCCTTAACAGAAAACAACTCTTGCTCATAGGACCAGAAACTGCATGTGATTCCAAACCATTTAGGACTGGGAAACAAATGCTAGCTCGCCTTACAAGAAACACACTCTGCTTTAGAGAAAAGAGCACTCTTCTACTGTACTGTGTTTCCTACAGGGTCCAAACAGTGAGCTTGCTCAGAACAAAAGAACTGTGCTTCCTACTCACAAGGACCATATGTAGTTCAACTCTGCTTAGTAAACTGACAAGAACAGTAACTCCTATTCAGTCAAAAAACACTGTACTTGCTGGGAAAAGACGCGAGTGCTATTTGCCTTGTGTAGGGCATTGGGAGCACAATAGTGACTTTCCTTACCAGAAAACAACTCTTGTTCATAGGACCAGAAACTGCATGTGATTCCACTCCATTTAGGACTAGGAAACAAACGCTAGCTCGCCTTACAAAAACACACTCTGCTTTTGAGAAAAGAGCACTCTTCTACTCTTCTGTGTTTCCTATAGGGCCAGAACAGTGAACTTGCTCAGAACATAAGAACTGTGCTTCCTACACAAACGGGCCATATCTAGTTCAACTCTGCTTAGGAAACTGACAAGAACAGTAGCTCCTCTTCAGTCCGATACACTGTACTTGCTGGGAACAGACGCGAGTGCTATTTGCACTGTGGATGGCAATGGGAGCGCAATAGTGACTTTCCTTACGAGAAAACAACTCTTGCTCTTAGTACCAGAACCTGCATGTGATTCAACTCCATTTAGGACTGAGAAAGAAACGCTAGCTCGCCTTACAAGAAACATACTCTGCTTTTGTGAAAAGAGCACTCTTCTACTCTACTGTGTTTCCTATGGTGTCCGAACAGTGAGCTTGCTCAGAACAAACGAACTGTGCTTCCTACACACGGGCCATATCTACTTCAACTCTGCTTAGGAAACGGGCAAGAACAGTAGCTCCTCTTCTGTCCGATACACTGTACTTGCTGGGAACAGACACCAGTGCTATTTGTCTTGTGTATGGCAATGGGAGCGCAATAGTGACTCTTCTTACCAGAAAACAACTCTTGCTCTTAGGACCAAAAACTGCATGTGATTCAACTCCATTTAGGACTGGAAAACAAACGCTAGCTCGCCTTACACGAAACACACTCTGCTTTAGAGAAAAGAGCAATCTTCTACTGTACTGTGTTTCCTATAGGGCCAGAAGAGTGAGCTTGCTCAGAACATAAGAACTGTGCCTCCTAAACACACGGGCCATATCTAGTTCAACTCTGCTTAGGAAACTGACAAGAACAGTAGCTCCTCTTCAGTCCAATACACTGTACTTGCTGGGAACAGACGCGAGAGATATTTGCACTGTGTATGGCAAGGGGAGCGCAATAGTGACTTTCCTTACCAGAAAACAACTCTTGCTCTTAGGACCAAAAACTGCATGTGATTCAACTCCATTTAGGACTGGAAAACAAACGCTAGCTCGCCTTACACGAAACACACTCTGCTTTTGAGAAAAGAGCACTCTTCTACTCTACTGTGTTTCCTAAGGTGTCCGAACAGTGAGCTTGCTCAGAACAAAAGAACTGTGCTTCCTACACACACGGCCATATCTAGTTCTATTCTGCTTAGGAGCCTGACAAGAACAGTAGATCCTCTTCAGTCCAATACACTGTACTTGCTGGGAACAGACGCCAGTGCTATTTGTCCTGTGTATGGCAATGGGAGCGCAATAGTGACTCTTCTTACAATAAAACAACGCTTGCTCGTAGGATTAGAAACTGCATGAGATTCAACTCCATTTAGGACTGGGAAACAAACGCTAGCTCGCCTTACATGAAACACACTCTGCTTTTGAAAAAAGAGCACACTTCTACTGCACTGTGTTTCCTATGGGGTGCAAACAGTGAGCTTGCTCAGAACAAAAGAACTGTGCTTCCTACACACATGGACCATATCTAGTTCAACTCTGCTTAGGAAACTGACAAGAACAGTAGCTCCTATTCAGTCCAATACACTGTACTTGCTGGGAACAGACGCGAGCGCTATTTGCATTGTATAAGGCATTTGGATCGCAATAGTGACTTTCCTTACCAGAAAACAACTCTTGTTCGTAGGACCAGAAACTGCATGTGATTCAACTCCATTTAGGACTAGGAAACAAACGCTAGCTCGCCTTACAAGGAACACACTCTGCTTTTGAGAAAAGAGCACTCTTCTGCTATACTGTGATTCCTATAGGGCCAGAAGAGTGAGCTTGCTCAGAACATAATAACTGAGCTTCCTACACACACGGGCCATATCTAGTTCAACTCTGCTTAGGAACCTGACAAGAACAGTAGCTCCTATTCAGTCCAATACACTGTACTTGCTGGGAACAGACGCGAGCACTATTCGCACTGTGTATGGCAATTGGAGCACAATAGTGACTCTTCTTACCAGAAAACAACTCTTGCTCCTAGGACGAAAAACTGCATGTGACTCAACTCCATTTCGGACTGGGAAACAAACGCGAGCTCGCCTTACAAGAAACACACTCTGCTTTAGAGAAAAGAGCACTCTTCTACTCTACTGTGTTTCCTATAGGGCCAGAACAGTGAGCTTGCTCAGAACATAATAACTGTGCTTCCTACACACACGGGCCATATCTAGTTCAACTCTGCTTAGGAAACTGACAAGAACAGTAGCTCCTATTCAGTCCAATACACTGTACTTGCTGGGAAAAGACGCGAGTTCTATTTGCCCTGTGTATGGCAATGGGAGCACAATAGTGCCTTTCCTTACCAGAAAACAACTCTTGTTCGTAGGACCAGAAACTGCATGTGATTCAACTCCATTTAGGACTAGGAAACAAACGCTAGCTCGCCTTACAAAGAACACACTCTGCTTTTGAGAAAAGAGCACTCTTCTACTCTACTGTGTTTCCTATTGGGCCAGAACAGTGAGCTTGCTCAGAACTTAAGAACTGTGCTTCCTACACACACGGGCCATAACTAGTTCAACTCTGCTTAGGAAACTGACAAGAACAGTAGCTCCTCTTCAGTCCGATACACTGTACTTACTGGGAGAGACGCGAGTGCTATTTGCACTGTATATGGCAATGGGAGCGCAATAGTGATTTTCCTTACCAGAAAGCAACTCTTGCTCGTAGGACCAGAAACTGCATGTGATTCAACTCCATTTAGGACTGGGAAACAAACGCTAGCTCGCGTTATAAGAAACACACTCTGCTTTTGAGAAAAGAACACTCTTCTACTCTCCTGTGTTTCCTATAGGGCCAGAACAGTGAGCTTGCTCAGAACATAATAACTGTGCTTCCTACACACACGGGCCATATCTAGTTCAACTCTGCTTAGGAAACTGACGAGAACAGTAGCTCCTCTTCAGTCCAATACACTGTACTTGCTGGGAACAGACGCAAGTGCTATTTTCACTGTGTACGGCAATTGGAGCAAAATTGTGACTCGTCTTACCAGAAAAAAACTCTTGCTCATAGGACAAAAAACTGCATGTGACTCAACTCCATTTAGGACTGGGAAACAAACTCTAGCTCGCCTTACAAAAAACACACTCTGCTTTTGAGAAAAGAGCACTCTTCTACTCTACTGTGTTTCCTATGGGGTCCGAACTGTGAGCTTGCTCAGAACAAAAGAACTGTGCTTCCTACGCACACGGCCATATCTTGATCAATTCTGCTTAGGAACCTGACAAGAACAGTAGATCCTCTTCAGTCCAATACACTGTACTTGCTGGGAACAGAGGCGAGCGCTATTTGTCCTGTGTATGGCAATGGCAGCACAATAGTGACTATTCTTACCAGAAAACAACTCTTGCTCGTGGACCAGAAAATGCATGTGATTCCACTCCATTTAGGACTGGGAAACAAACGCTAGCTCGCATTACAAGAAACACACTCTGCTTTAGAAAAAAGAGCACTCTTCTACTCTAACGTGTTTCCTATGGGGTCCAAACAGTGAGCTTGCTCAGAACAAAAGAACTGTGCTTCCTACACAAACGGACCATATGTAGTTCAACTCTGCTTAGGAAACTGACAAGAACAGTAGCTCCTATTCAGTCCAATACACAGTACTTGCTGGGAAAAGAGGCGAGTGCTATTTGCCCTGTGTGTGACAATGGGAGCACTATAGTGACACTTCTTACCAGAAAACAACTCTTGCTCGTAGGACCAGAAACTGCATGTGATTCAACTCCATTTAGGACTGGGAAACAAAAGCTAGCTTGCTTACAAGAAACACACTCTGCTTTTGAGAAAAGAGCACTCTTCTACTCTACTGTGTTTCCTATGGGGTCCAAACAGTGAGCTTGCTCAGAACATAATAACTGTGCTTCCTACACACACGGGCCATATCTAGTTCAACTCTGCTTAGGAAACTGACAAGAACAGTAGCTCCTCTTCAGTCCAATACACTGTACTTGCTGGGAACAGACGCAAGTGCTATTTTCACTGTGTACGGCAATTGGAGCAAAATTGTGACTCGTCTTACCAGAAAAAAACTCTTGCTCATAGGACAAAAAACTGCATGTGACTCAACTCCACTTAGGACTGGGAAACAAACTCTAGCTTGCTTTACAAGAAACACACTCTGCTTTTGAGAAAAGAGCACTCTTCTACTCTAATGTGTTTCCTATAGGGCCAGAACAGTGAGCTTGCTCAGAACAAAAGAACTGTGCTTCCTACACACACGGCCATATCTAGTTCAATTCTGCTTATGAACCTGACAAGAACAGTAGATCCTCTTCAGTCCAGTACACTGTACTTGCTGCGAACAGACGCCAGTGCTATTTGTCCTGTGTATGGCAATGGGAGCGCAATAGTGACTCTTCTTACCATAAAACAACTCTTGCTCGTAGGACCAGAAACTGCATGTGATTCAACTCCATTTAGGACTGGGAAACAAAGGCTAGCTCTCCTTACTAGAAACACACTCTTCTTTAGAGAAAAGAGCACTCTTCTACTCTACTGTGTTTCCTATAAGGCCAGAACAGTGAGCTTGCTCAGAACAAAAGAACTGTGCTTCCTACACACGGGCCATATCTAGTTCAACTCTGCTTAGGAAACTGACAAGAACAGTAGCTCCTCTTCAGTCCAATACACTGTACTTGAGGGAACAGACCCGAGTGCTATTTGCACTGTGTATGGCATTTGGAGTGCAATAGTGATTCTTCTTACCAGAAGACAACTCTTGCTCGTAGGACCAAAAACTGCCTGTTACTCAACTCCATTTAGGACTGGGAAACAAACGCGAGCTCGCCTTACAAGAAACACACTCTGCTTTAGAGAAAAGAGCACTCTTCTATTCTATTGTGTTTCCTTTAGGGCCAGGACAGTGAGCTTGCTCAGAACATAATAACTGTGCTTCCTACACACACGGGCCATATCTAGTTCAACTCTGCTTAGGAAACTGACAAGAACAGTAGCTCCTCTTCAGTCCAATACACTGTACTTGCTGAGAACAGACGTGAGTGCTATTTGCACTATGTATGGCAATTGGAGCACAATAGTGACTCGTCTTACCAGAAAACAACTCTTGGTCATAGGACAAAAAACTGCATGTGACTCAACTCCATTTAGGACTGGGAAAAAAACTCTAGCTCGCCTTACAAAAAACACACTCTGCTTTTGAGAAAAGAGCACTCTTCTACTCTACTGTGTTTCCTATGGGGTCCGAACTGTGAGCTTGCTCAGAACAAAAGAACTGTGCTTCCTACGCACACGGCCATATCTAGTTCAACTCTGCTTAGGAAACTGACAAGAACAGTAGATCCTCATCAGTCCAATACACTGTACTTGCTGGGAACAGACGCGAGCGCTATTTGTCCTGTGTATGGCAATGGCAGCACAATAGTGACTATTCTTACCAGAAAACAACTCTTGCTCGTGGACCAGAAACTGCATGTGATTCCACTCCATTTAGGACTGGGAAACAAACGCTAGCTCGAATTACAAGAAACACACTCTGCTTTAGAAAAAAGAGCACTCTTCTACTCTACTGTGTTTCCTATGGGGTCCAAACAGTGAGCTTGCTCAGAACAAAAGAACTGTGCTTCCTACACAAACGGACCATATGTAGTTCAACTCTGCTTAGGAAACTGACAAGAACAGTAGCTCCTATTCAGTCCAATACACAGTACTTGCTGGGAAAAGAGGCGAGTGCTATTTGCCCTGTGTATGGCAATGGGAGCGCAATAGTGACTTTCCTTACCAGAAAACAACTCTTCTTCGTAGGACCAGAAACTGCATGTGATTCAACTCCATTTAGGACTAGGAAACAAACGCTAGCTCGCCTTACAAGGAACACACTCTGCTTTTGAGAAAAGAGCACTCTTCTGCTATACTGTGTTTCCTATAGGGCCAGAACAGTGAGCTTGCTCAGAACATAATAACTGAGCTTCATACACACACGGGCCATATCTAGTTCAACTCTGCTTAGGAACCTGACAAGAACAGTAGATGCTCTTCAGTCCAATACACTGTAATTGCTGGGAACACACGCGAGTGCTATTTGCACTGTGTATGGCAATGAGAGCGCAATAGTGACTTTCCTTACCAGAAAACAACTCTTGCTCGTAGGACCAGAAACTGCATGTGTTTCAACTCCATTTAGGACTGGGAAACAAATGCTAGCTCGCCTTACATGAAACACACTCTGCTTTTGAGAAAAGAGCACTCTTCTACTCTACTGTGTTTCCTATGGGGTCCGAACAGTGAGCTTGCTCAGAACAAAAGAACTGTGCTGCCTACACACACGGGCCATATCTAGTTCAACTCTGCTTAGGAAACTGACAAGAACAGTAGATCCTTTTCAGTCCAATACACTGTACTTGCGGGGAAGAGACGCGAGTGCTACTTGCACTGTGTATGGCAATTGGAGCACAATAGTGACACGTCTTACCAGAAAACAACTCTTGCTCTTAGGACAAAAAACTGCATGTGACTCAACTCCATTTAGGACTGGGAAACAAACGCTAGCTCGCCTAACAAGAAACACACTCTGCTTTTGAGAAAAGAGCACTCTTCTACTCTACTGTGTTTCCTATGGGGTCCGAACAGTGAACTTGCTCAGAACAAAAGAACTGTGCTTCCTACACACAGGGCCAGATCTAGTTCAATTCTGCTTAGGAACCTGACAAGAACAGTAGATCCTCTTCAGTCCAATACACTGTACTTGCTGGGAACAGACGCCAGTGCTATTTGTCCTGTGTATGGCAATGGCAGCACAATAGTGACTCTTGTTACCATAAAACAACTCTTGCTCGTAGGACCAGAAACTGCATGTGTTTCAACTCCATTTAGGACTGGGACACAAACGCTAGCTCGCCTTACAAGAAACACATTCTGCTTTGGAGAAAAGAGCACTCTTCTACTCTACTGTGTTTCCTATAGGGCCAGAACAGTGAGCTTGCTGAGAACAAAAGAACTGTGCTTCCTACACATGGGCCATATCTAGTTCACCTCTGCATAGGAAACAGACAAGAACAGTAGCTCCTCTTCAGTCCAATACACTGTACTTGCTGGGAACAGACGCGAGAGCTATTTGCACTGTGTATGGCAAGGGGAGCGCAATAGTGAGTTTCCTTACCAGAAAGAAACTCTTGCTCTTAGGACCAGAAACTGCATGTGATTCAACTCCATTTAGGACTGAGAAACAAACGCTAGCTCGACTTACATGAAACACACTCTGCTTTTGATAAAAGAGCACACTTCTACTCCACTGTGTTTCCTATGTGGTACAAACAGTGAGCTTGCTCAGAACAAAAGAACTGTGCTTCCTACACACATGGACCATATCTAGTTCATCTCTGCTTAGGAAACTGACAAGAACAGTAGCTCCTCTTCAGTCTGATACACAGTACTTGCTGGGAACAGACGTGAGTGCTATTTGCACTGTGTATGGCAATTCGAGCCCAATAGTGACTTTTCTTACCAGAAAACAACTCTTGCTCTTAAGACAAAAAACTGCATGTGACTGAACTCCATTTAGGACTGGGAAACAAACTCTAGCTAGCCTTACAAGAAACACACTCTGCTTTTGAGAAAAGAGCACTCTTCTACTCTACTGTGTTTCCTGTAGGGCCAGAACAGTGAGCTTGCTCAGAACAAAAGAACTGTGCTTTTTACACACACGGGCCATATCTAGTTCAACTCTGCTTAGGAAACTGAGAAGAACAGTAGCTCCTCTTCAGTCCGATACACTGTACTTGGTGGGAACAGACGCTTGGGCTATTTGCACTGTGTATGGCAATGGGAGCGCAATAGTGACTTTCCTTACGAGAAAACAACTCTTGCTCTTAGTACCAGAACCTGCATGTGATTCAACTCCATTTAAGACTGGGAAACAAACGCTAGCTCGCCTTCCAAGTAACACACTCTGCTTTAGAGAAAAGAGCACTCTTCTACTCTACTGTGTTTCCTATGGTGTCCGAACAGTGAGCTTTCTCAGAACAAAAAAAACCTGTTCTTCCTACAAACACGGCCATATCTATTTCAAGTCTGCTTAGAACCTGACAAGAACGGTAGATCCTCTTCAGTCCAATACACTGTACTTGCTTCGCACAGACGCCAGTGCTATTTGTCCTGTGTATGGCAATGGCAGCACAATAGTGACTCTTCTTACCAGAAAACAACTCTTGCTCGTAGGACCAGAAACTGCATGGGATTCAACTCAACTTAGGACTGGGAAACAAACGCTAGTTCGCCTTACAAGAAACACACTCTGCTTTTGAAAAAAGAACACTTTTCTACTCCACTGTGTTTCCTATGGGGTACAAACAGTGAGCTTGCTCAGAACAAAAGAACTGTGCTTCCTACACACAAGGCCATATCTAGTTCAATTCTGCTTAGGAACCTGACAAGAACAGTAGCTCCTCTTCAGTCCAATACACTCTACTTGCTGGGAACAGACGCGAGAGCTTTTGCACTGTGTATGGCAAGGGGAGCGGAATAGTGACTTTCCTTACCAGAAAACAACTCTTGCTCGTAGGACCAGAAACTGCATGTGATTCAACTCCATTTAGGACTGGGAAACAAACGCTAGCTTGCCTTACAAAAAACACACTCTGCTTTTGAGAAAAGAGCACTCTTCTACTCTACTGTGTTTCCTATGGTGTCCGAACAGTGAGCTTGCTCAGAACAAAAGAACTGTGCTTCCTACACACGGGCCATATCTATTTCAACTCTGCTTAGGACACTGACAAGAACAGTAGCTTCTCTTCAGTCTGATACACTGTACTCACTGGGAACAGACACGAGAGCTATTTGCACTGTGGATGGCAATGGGAGCGCAATAGTGACTTTCCTTACCAGAAAACAACTCTTGCTCATAGGACCAGAAACTGCGTGTGTTTCAACTCCATTTAGGACTGGGAAACAAATGCTAGCTCGCCTTACATGAAACACACTCTGCTTTTGAGAAAAGAGCACTCTTCTACTCTACTGTATTTCCTATGGGGTCCGAACAGTGAGCTTGCTCAGAACAAAAGAACTGTGCTGCCTACACACACGGGCCATATCTAGTTCAACTCTGCTTAGGAAACTGACAAGAACAGTAGATCCTTTTCAGTCCAATACACTGTACTTGCGGGCAAGAGACGCGAGTGCTACTTGCACTGTGTATGGCAATTGGAGCACAATACTGACACGTCTTACCAGAAAACAACTCTTGCTCTTAGGACAAAAAACTGCATGTGACTCAACTCCATTTAGGACTGGGAAACAAACGCTAGCTCGCCTTACAAGAAACACACTCTGCTTTTGAGAAAAGAGCACTCTTCTTGTCTACTGTGTTTCCTATGGGGTCCGAACAGTGAACTTGCTCAGAACAAAAGAACTGTGCTTCCTACACACAGGGCCATATCTAGTTCAATTCTGCTTAGGAACCTGACAAGAACAGTAGATCCTCTTCAGTCCAATACACTGTACTTGCTGGGAACAGACGCCAGTGCTATTTGTCCTGTGTATGGCAATGGCAGCACAATAGTGACTCTTGTTACCATAAAAAAACTCTTGCTCGTAGGACCAAAAACTGCATGTGTTTCAACTCCATTTAGGACTGGGAAACAAACGCTAGCTCGCCTTACAAGAAACACATTCTGCTTTGGAGAAAAGAGCACTCTTCTACTCTACTGTGTTTCCTATAGGGCCAGAACAGTGAGCTTGCTGAGAACAAAAGAACTGTGCTTCCTACACATGGGCCATATCTAGTTCACCTCTGCATAGGAAACAGACAAGAACAGTAGCTCCTCTTCAGTCCAATACACTGTACTTGCTGGGAACAGACACGAGAGCTATTTGCACTGTGTATGGCAAGGGGAGCGCAATAGTGAGTTTCCTTACCAGAAAGAAACTCTTGCTCTTAGGACCAGAAACTGCATGTGATTCAACTCCATTTAGGACTGAGAAACAAACGCTAGCTCGACTTACATGAAACACACTCTGCTTTTGAAAAAAGAGCACACTTCTACTCCACTGTGTTTCCTATGTGGTACAAACAGTGAGCTTGCTCAGAACAAAAGAACTGTGCTTCCTACACACATGGACCATATCTAGTTCAACTCTGCTTAGGAAACTGACAAGAACAGTAGCTCCTATTCAGTCCAATACACTGTACTTGCTGGGAACAGACGCGAGTGCTATTTGCATTGTATAAGGCATTTGGATCGCAATAGTGACTCTTCTTACCAGAAAACAACTCTTCCTCGTAGGACAAAAAACTGCATGTGACTCAACTCCATTTAGGACTGGGAAACAAATGCGAGCTCGCCTTACAAGAAACATACTCTGCTTTAGAGAAAAGAGCACTCTTCTACTGTACTGTTTTTCCTATAGGGCCAGAAGAGTGAGCTTGCTCAGAACATAAGAACTGTGCCTCCTAAACACACGGGCCATATCTAGTTCAACTCTGCTTAGGAAACTGACAAGAACAGTAGCTCCTCTTCAGTCCAATACACTGTACTTGCTGGGAACAGACGCGAGAGATATTTGCACTGTGTATGGCAAGGGGAGCACAATAGTGACTTTCCTTACCAGGAAACAACTCTTGCTCTTAGGACCAAAAACTGCATGTGATTCAACTCCATTTAGGACTGGGAAACAAACGCTAGCTCGCCTTACACGAAACACACTCTGCTTTTGAGAAAAGAGCACTCTTCTACTGTACTGTGTTTCCTAAGGTGTCCGAACAGTGAGCTTGCTCAGAACAAAAGAACTGTGCTTCCTACACACACGGCCATATCTAGTTCTATTCTGCTTAGGAACCTGACAAGAACAGTAGATCCTCTTCAGTCCAATACACTGTACTTGCTGGGAACAGACGCCATTGCTATTTGTCTTGTGTATGGCAATGGCAGCACAATAGTGACTCTTCTAACCTAAAACAACTCTTGCTCATAGGACTAGAAACTGCATGAGATTCAACTCCATTTAGGACTGGGAAACAAACGCTAGCTCGCCTTACAAGAAACACACTCTGCTTTAGAGAAAAGAGCACTCTTCTACTCTACTGTGTTTCCTATAGGGCCAGAACAGTGAGCTTCCACAGAACAAAAGATCTGTGCTTCCTACACACGGGCCATAACTAGTTCAACTCTGCTTAAGAAACTGACAAGAACAGTACCTCCTCTTCAGTCCGATACACTGTACTTGCTGGGAACAAACGCGAGTATTATTTGCACTGTGTATGGCAATGGGAGCGCAATAGTGACTTTCCTTACCAGAAAAAAACTCTTGCTCATAGGACCAGAAACTGCATGTGATTCAACTCTATTTAGGACTGGGAAACAAATGCTAGCTCGGCTTACATGAAAAACACTCTGCTTTTGAAAAATGAGCACACTTCTACTCCACTGTATTTCCTATGGGGTACAAACAGTGAGCTTGCTCAGAACAAAAGAACTGTGCTTCCTACACATATGGACCATATCTAGTTCCACTCTGCTTAGGAAACTGACAAGAACAGTAGCTCCTATTCAGTCCAATACACTGTAATTGCTGGGAACAGACGCGAGTGCTATTTGCATTGTATAAAGCATTTGGATCGCAATAGTGACTCTTCTTACCAGAAAACAACTCTTCCTCGTAGGACAAAAAATGCATGTGACACAACTCCATTTAGGACTGGGAAACAAATGCGAGCTCGCCTTACAAGAAACACACTCTGCTTTAGAGAAAAGAGCACTCTTCTACTCTACTGTGTTTCCTATAGGGCCAGAACAGTGAACTTGCTCAGAACATAAGAACTGTGCCTCCTAAACACACAAGCCATATCTAGTTCAACTCTACTTAGGAAACTGACAAGAACAGTAGCTCCTCTTCAGTCCGATACACTGTACTTGCTGGGAACAGACACATGGGCTATTTGCACTGTGTATGGCAATGGGAGCACAATAGCTACTTTCCTTACCAGAAAACAACTCTTGCTCATAGGACCAGAAACTGCATGTGATTCCACACCATTTAGGACTGGGAAACAAACGATAGCTCGCCTTACAAGAAACACACTCTGCTTTTGAAAAAAGAGCACACTTCTACTCCACGGTGTTTCCTATGGGGTACAAACAGTGAGCTTGCTCAGAACAAAAGAACTGTGCTTCCTACACACATGGACCATATCTAGTTCAACTCTGCTTAGGAAACTGACAAGAACAGTAGCTCCTATTCAGTTCAATACACTGTACTTGCTGGGAACAGACGTCAGTGCTTTTTGCATCATATAAGGCATTTGGATCACAATAGTGACTCTTCTTACCAGAAAACAACTCTTGCTCGTAGGACAAAAAACTGCATGTGACTCAACTCCATTTAGGACTGGGAAACAAATGCGAGCTCATCTTACAAGAAACACACTCTGCTTTAGAGAAAAGAGCACTCTTCTACTTTACTGTGTTTCCTATAGTGCCAGAACAGTGAGCTTGCTCAGAACATAAGAGCTGTGCATCCTAAACACACAGGCCATATCTAGTTCAACTCTGCTTAGGAAACTGACAAGAACAGTAGCTCCTCTTCACTCCGATACACTGTACTTGCTTGGAACAATCACATGGGCTATTTGCACTGTGTATGGCAATGGGAGCGCAATAGTGACTTTCCTTAACAGAAAACAACTCTTGCTCATAGGACCAGAAACTGCATGTGATTCCAAACCATTTAGGACTGGGAAACAAATGCTAGCTCGCCTTACAAGAAACACACTCTGCTTTAGAGAAAAGAGCACTCTTCTACTGTACTGTGTTTCCTACAGGGTCCAAACAGTGAGCTTGCTCAGAACAAAAGAACTGTGCTTCCTACTCACAAGGACCATATGTAGTTCAACTCTGCTTAGTAAACTGACAAGAACAGTAACTCCTATTCAGTCAAAAAACACTGTACTTGCTGGGAAAAGACGCGAGTGCTATTTGCCTTGTGTAGGGCATTGGGAGCACAATAGTGACTTTCCTTACCAGAAAACAACTCTTGTTCATAGGACCAGAAACTGCATGTGATTCCACTCCATTTAGGACTAGGAAACAAACGCTAGATCGCCTTACAAAAACACACTCTGCTTTTGAGAAAAGAGCACTCTTCTACTCTTCTGTGTTTCCTATAGGGCCAGAACAGTGAACTTGCTCAGAACATAAGAACTGTGCTTCCTACACAAACGGGCCATATCTAGTTCAACTCTGCTTAGGAAACTGACAAGAACAGTAGCTCCTCTTCAGTCCGATACACTGTACTTGCTGGGAACAGACGCGAGTGCTATTTGCACTGTGGATGGCAATGGGAGCGAAATAGTGACTTTCCTTACCAGAAAACAACTCTTGCTCGTAGGACCAGAAACTGCATGTGATTCAACTCCATTTAGGACTGAGAAAGAAACGCTAGCTCGCCTTACAAGAAACATACTCTGCTTTTGTGAAAAGAGCACTCTTCTACTCTACTGTGTTTCCTATGGTGTCCGAACAGTGAGCTTGCTCAGAACAAACGAACTGTGCTTCCTACACACGGGCCATATCTACTTCAACTCTGCTTAGGAAACGGGCAAGAACAGTAGCTCCTCTTCTGTCCGATACACTGTACTTGCTGGGAACAGACACCAGTGCTATTTGTCCTGTGTATGGCAATGGGAGCGCAATAGTGACTCTTCTTACCAGAAAACAACTCTTGCTCTTAGGACCAAAAACTGCATGTGATTCAACTCCATTTAGGACTGGAAAACAAACGCTAGCTCGCCTTACACGAAACACACTCTGCTTTAGAGAAAAGAGCACTCTTCTACTGTACTGTGTTTCCTAAAGGGCCAGAAGAGTGAGCTTGCTCAGAACATAAGAACTGTGCCTCCTAAACACACGGGCCATATCTAGTTCAACTCTGCTTAGGAAACTGACAAGAACAGTAGCTCCTCTTCAGTCCAATACACTGTACTTGCTGGGAACAGACGCGAGAGATATTTGCACTGTGTATGGCAAGGGGAGCGCAATAGTGACTTTCCTTACCAGAAAACAACTCTTGCTCTTAGGACCAAAAACTGCATGTGATTCAACTCCATTTAGGACTGGAAAACAAACGCTAGCTCGCCTTACACGAAACACACTCTGCTTTTGAGAAAAGAGCACTCTTCTACTCTACTGTGTTTCCTAAGGTGTCCGAACAGTGAGCTTGCTCAGAACAAAAGAACTGTGCTTCCTACACACACGGCCATATCTAGTTCTATTCTGCTTAGGAGCCTGACAAGAACAGTAGATCCTCTTCAGTCCAATACACTGTACTTGCTGGGAACAGACGCCAGTGCTATTTGTCCTGTGTATGGCAATGGGAGCGCAATAGTGACTCTTCTTACAATAAAACAACGCTTGCTCGTAGGATTAGAAACTGCATGAGATTCAACTCCATTTAGGACTGGGAAACAAACGCTAGCTCGCCTTACATGAAACACACTCTGCTTTTGAAAAAAGAGCACACTTCTACTGCACTGTGTTTCCTATGGGGTGCAAACAGTGAGCTTGCTCAGAACAAAAGAACTGTGCTTCCTACACACATGGACCATATCTAGTTCAACTCTGCTTAGGAAACTGACAAGAACAGTAGCTCCTATTCAGTCCAATACACTGTACTTGCTGGGAACAGACGCGAGCGCTATTTGCATTGTATAAGGCATTTGGATCGCAATAGTGACTTTCCTTACCAGAAAACAACTCTTGTTCGTAGGACCAGAAACTGCATGTGATTCAACTCCATTTAGGACTAGGAAACAAACGCTAGCTCGCCTTACAAGGAACACACTCTGCTTTTGAGAAAAGAGCACTCTTCTGCTATACTGTGATTCCTATAGGGCCAGAAGAGTGAGCTTGCTCAGAACATAATAACTGAGCTTCCTACACACACGGGCCATATCTAGTTCAACTCTGCTTAGGAACCTGACAAGAACAGTAGCTCCTATTCAGTCCAATACACTGTACTTGCTGGGAACAGACGCGAGCACTATTCGCACTGTGTATGGCAATTGGAGCACAATAGTGACTCTTCTTACCAGAAAACAACTCTTGCTCCTAGGACGAAAAACTGCATGTGACTCAACTCCATTTCGGACTGGGAAACAAACGCGAGCTCGCCTTACAAGAAACACACTCTGCTTTAGAGAAAAGAGCACTCTTCTACTCTACTGTGTTTCCTATAGGGCCAGAACAGTGAGCTTGCTCAGAACATAATAACTGTGCTTCCTACACACACGGGCCATATCTAGTTCAACTCTGCTTAGGAAACTGACAAGAACAGTAGCTCCTATTCAGTCCAATACACTGTACTTGCTGGGAAAAGACGCGAGTTCTATTTGCCCTGTGTATGGCAATGGGAGCACAATAGTGCCTTTCCTTACCAGAAAACAACTCTTGTTCGTAGGACCAGAAACTGCATGTGATTCAACTCCATTTAGGACTAGGAAACAAACGCTAGCTCGCCTTACAAAGAACACACTCTGCTTTTGAGAAAAGAGCACTCTTCTACTCTACTGTGTTTCCTATTGGGCCAGAACAGTGAGCTTGCTCAGAACTTAAGAACTGTGCTTCCTACACACACGGGCCATAACTAGTTCAACTCTGCTTAGGAAACTGACAAGAACAGTAGCTCCTCTTCAGTCCGATACACTGTACTTACTGGGAGAGACGCGAGTGCTATTTGCACTGTATATGGCAATGGGAGCGCAATAGTGATTTTCCTTACCAGAAAGCAACTCTTGCTCGTAGGACCAGAAACTGCATGTGATTCAACTCCATTTAGGACTGGGAAACAAACGCTAGCTCGCGTTATAAGAAACACACTCTGCTTTTGAGAAAAGAACACTCTTCTACTCTCCTGTGTTTCCTATAGGGCCAGAACAGTGAGCTTGCTCAGAACATAATAACTGTGCTTCCTACACACACGGGCCATATCTAGTTCAACTCTGCTTAGGAAACTGACAAGAACAGTAGCTCCTCTTCAGTCCAATACACTGTACTTGCTGGGAACAGACGCAAGTGCTATTTTCACTGTGTACGGCAATTGGAGCAAAATTGTGACTCGTCTTACCAGAAAAAAACTCTTGCTCATAGGACAAAAAACTGCATGTGACTCAACTCCATTTAGGACTGGGAAACAAACTCTAGCTCGCCTTACAAAAAACACACTCTGCTTTTGAGAAAAGAGCACTCTTCTACTCTACTGTGTTTCCTATGGGGTCCGAACTGTGAGCTTGCTCAGAACAAAAGAACTGTGCTTCCTACGCACACGGCCATATCTTGATCAATTCTGCTTAGGAACCTGACAAGAACAGTAGATCCTCTTCAGTCCAATACACTGTACTTGCTGGGAACAGAGGCGAGCGCTATTTGTCCTGTGTATGGCAATGGCAGCACAATAGTGACTATTCTTACCAGAAAACAACTCTTGCTCGTGGACCAGAAAATGCATGTGATTCCACTCCATTTAGGACTGGGAAACAAACGCTAGCTCGCATTACAAGAAACACACTCTGCTTTAGAAAAAAGAGCACTCTTCTACTCTAACGTGTTTCCTATGGGGTCCAAAAGTGAGCTTGCTCAGAAACAAAAGAACTGTGCTTCCTACACAAACGGACCATATGTAGTTCAACTCTGCTTAGGAAACTGACAAGAACAGTAGCTCCTATTCAGTCCAATACACAGTACTTGCTGGGAAAAGAGGCGAGTGCTATTTGCCCTGTGTGTGACAATGGGAGCACTATAGTGACACTTCTTACCAGAAAACAACTCTTGCTCGTAGGACCAGAAACTGCATGTGATTCAACTCCATTTAGGACTGGGAAACAAAAGCTAGCTTGCTTACAAGAAACACACTCTGCTTTTGAGAAAAGAGCACTCTTCTACTCTACTGTGTTTCCTATGGGGTCCAAACAGTGAGCTTGCTCAGAACATAATAACTGTGCTTCCTACACACACGGGCCATATCTAGTTCAACTCTGCTTAGGAAACTGACAAGAACAGTAGCTCCTCTTCAGTCCAATACACTGTACTTGCTGGGAACAGACGCAAGTGCTATTTTCACTGTGTACGGCAATTGGAGCAAAATTGTGACTCGTCTTACCAGAAAAAAACTCTTGCTCATAGGACAAAAAACTGCATGTGACTCAACTCCACTTAGGACTGGGAAACAAACTCTAGCTTGCTTTACAAGAAACACACTCTGCTTTTGAGAAAAGAGCACTCTTCTACTCTAATGTGTTTCCTATAGGGCCAGAACAGTGAGCTTGCTCAGAACAAAAGAACTGTGCTTCCTACACACACGGCCATATCTAGTTCAATTCTGCTTATGAACCTGACAAGAACAGTAGATCCTCTTCAGTCCAGTACACTGTACTTGCTGCGAACAGACGCCAGTGCTATTTGTCCTGTGTATGGCAATGGCAGCGCAATAGTGACTCTTCTTACCATAAAACAACTCTTGCTCGTAGGACCAGAAACTGCATGTGATTCAACTCCATTTAGGACTGGGAAACAAAGGCTAGCTCTCCTTACTAGAAACACACTCTTCTTTAGAGAAAAGAGCACTCTTCTACTCTACTGTGTTTCCTATAAGGCCAGAACAGTGAGCTTGCTCAGAACAAAAGAACTGTGCTTCCTACACACGGGCCATATCTAGTTCAACTCTGCTTAGGAAACTGACAAGAACAGTAGCTCCTCTTCAGTCCAATACACTGTACTTGAGGGAACAGACCCGAGTGCTATTTGCACTGTGTATGGCATTTGGAGTGCAATAGTGATTCTTCTTACCAGAAGACAACTCTTGCTCGTAGGACCAAAAACTGCCTGTTACTCAACTCCATTTAGGACTGGGAAACAAACGCGAGCTCGCCTTACAAGAAACACACTCTGCTTTAGAGAAAAGAGCACTCTTCTATTCTATTGTGTTTCCTTTAGGGCCAGGACAGTGAGCTTGCTCAGAACATAATAACTGTGCTTCCTACACACACGGGCCATATCTAGTTCAACTCTGCTTAGGAAACTGACAAGAACAGTAGCTCCTCTTCAGTCCGATACACTGTACTTGCTGAGAACAGACGTGAGTGCTATTTGCACTATGTATGGCAATTGGAGCACAATAGTGACTCGTCTTACCAGAAAACAACTCTTGGTCATAGGACAAAAAACTGCATGTGACTCAACTCCATTTAGGACTGGGAAAAAAACTCTAGCTCGCCTTACAAAAAACACACTCTGCTTTTGAGAAAAGAGCACTCTTCTACTCTACTGTGTTTCCTATGGGGTCCGAACTGTGAGCTTGCTCAGAACAAAAGAACTGTGGTTCCTACGCACACGGCCATATCTAGTTCAACTCTGCTTAGGAAACTGACAAGAACAGTAGATCCTCATCAGTCCAATACACTGTACTTGCTGGGAAGAGACGCGAGCGCTATTTGTCCTGTGTATGGCAATGGCAGCACAATAGTGACTATTCTTACCAGAAAACAACTCTTGCTCGTGGACCAGAAACTGCATGTGATTCCACTCCATTTAGGACTGGGAAACAAACGCTAGCTCGAATTACAAGAAACACACTCTGCTTTAGAAAAAAGAGCACTCTTCTACTCTACTGTGTTTCCTATGGGGTCCAAACAGTGAGCTTGCTCAGAACAAAAGAACTGTGCTTCCTACACAAACGGACCATATGTAGTTCAACTCTGCTTAGGAAACTGACAAGAACAGTAGCTCCTATTCAGTCCAATACACAGTACTTGCTGGGAAAAGAGGCGAGTGCTATTTGCCCTGTGTATGGCAATGGGAGCGCAATAGTGACTTTCCTTACCAGAAAACAACTCTTCTTCGTAGGACCAGAAACTGCATGTGATTCAACTCCATTTAGGACTAGGAAACAAACGCTAGCTCGCCTTACAAGGAACACACTCTGCTTTTGAGAAAAGAGCACTCTTCTGCTATACTGTGTTTCCTATAGGGCCAGAACAGTGAGCTTGCTCAGAACATAATAACTGAGCTTCATACACACACGGGCCATATCTAGTTCAACTCTGCTTAGGAACCTGACAAGAACAGTAGATGCTCTTCAGTCCAATACACTGTAATTGCTGGGAACACACGCGAGTGCTATTTGCACTGTGTATGGCAATGAGAGCGCAATAGTGACTTTCCTTACCAGAAAACAACTCTTGCTCGAAGGACCACAAAATGCATGTGATTTAACGCCATTTAGGACTGGGAAACAAATGCGAGCTCACCTTAGAAGAAACACACTCTGCTTTTGAGAAAAGAGCACTCTTCTACTCTATGGTGTTTCCTATGTGGTCCAAACAGTGAGCTTGCTCAGAACAAAAGAACTGTGCTTCCTACACACACGGACCATATCTAGTTCAACTCTGCTTAGGAAACTGACACAGACAGTAGCTCCTATTCAGTCCAATACACTGTACTTGCTGGGAACAGACGCGAGTGCTATTTGCACTGTGTATGGCAATTGGAGCACAATAGTGACTCTTCTTACCAGAAAACAACTCTTGCTCCTAGGACGAAAAACTGCATGTGACTCAACTCCATTTAGGACAGGGAAACAAACTCGAGCTCGCCTTACAAGAAACACACTCTGCTTTAGAGAAAAGAGCACTCTTCTACTCTACTGTGTTTCCTATGGGGCCAGAACAGTGAGCTTGCTCAGAACATAATAACTGTGCTTACTACACACATGGGCCATATCTAGTTCAACTCTGCTTAGGAAACAGACAAGAACAGTAGCTCCTATTCAGTCCATTACACTGTACTTGCTGGGAAAAGACGCGAGTGCTCTTTGCACTGTGTATGGCAATGGGAGCGCAACAGTGAATTTCCTTACCAGAAAACAACTCTTGCTCGTAGGACCAGAAACTGCATGTGATTCAACTCCATTTAGGACTGGGAAACAAACGCTAGCTCGCCTTATAAGAAACACACTCTGCTTTTGAGAAAAGAGCACTCTTCTACTCTGCTGTGTTTTTTATGGGGTCCGAATAGTGAGCTTGCTCAGAACAAAAGAAATGTGCTTCCTACACACAGGGCCATATCTATTTCAATTCTGCTTAGGAACCTGACAAGAACAGTAGATCCTCTTCAGTCCAATACACTGTACTTGCTGGGAGTAGACGCCAGTGCTATTTGTCCTGTGTATGGCAATGGCAGCGCAATGGTGACTCTTCTTACCATAAAACAACTCTTGCTCGTAGGACCAGAAACTGCATGTGATTCAACTCCATTTAGGACTGGGAAACAAAGGCTAGCTCGCCCTACTAGAATCACACTCTTCTTTAGAGAGAAGAGCACTCTTCTACTCTACTGTGTTTCCTATAGGGCCAGAACAGTGAGCTTGCTCAGAACAAAAGAACTGTGTCTCCTACACACGGGCCATATCTAGTTCAACTCTGCTTAGGAAACTGACAAGACAGTAGCTCCTATACAGTCCAATACACTGTACTTGAGGGAACAGACACGAGTGCTATTTGCACTGTGTATGGCATTTGGAGCACAATAGTGACTCTTCTTACCAGAAGACAACTCTTGCTCGTAGACCAAAAACTGCCTGTTACTCAACTCCATTTAGGACTGGGAAACAAACGCGGGCTCGCCTTACAAGAAACACACTCTGCTTTAGAGAAAAGAGCACTCTTCTATTCTATTGTGTTTCCTATAGGGCCAGAAAAGTGAGCTTGCTCAGAACATAATAACTGTGCTTCCTACACACACGGGCCATATCTAGTTCAACTCTGCTTAGGAAACTGACAAGAACAGTAGCACCTCTTCAGTCCGATACACTGTACTTGCTGAGAACAGACGTGAGTGCTATTTGCACTGTGTATGGCAATTGGAGCACAATAGTGACTCGTCTTACCAGAAAACAACTCTTGCTCATAGGACAAAAAACTGCATGTGACTCAACTCCATTTAGGACTGGGAAACAAACTCTAGCTCGCCTTACAAGAAGCACACTCTGCTTTTGAGAAAAGAGCACTCTTCTACTCTACTGTGTTTCATATGGGGTCCAAACAGTGAGCTTGCTCAGAACAAAAGAACTGTGCTTCCTACGCACACGACCATATCTTGTTCAATTCAGCTTAGGAACCTGACAAGAACAGTAGATCCTCTTCAGTCCAATACACTGTACTTGCTGGGAACAGACGCCAGTGCTATTTGTCCTGTGTATGTCAATGGGAGCACAATAGTGACTTTCCTTACCAGCAAACAACTCTTGCTCGTAGGACCACAAACTGCATGGGATTCAACTCCATTTAGGACTGGGAAACAAACGCTAGCTTACCTTACAAAAAACGCACTCTGCTTTTGAGAAAAGAGCACTCTTCTACTCTACTGTGTTTCCTATGGGGTCCGAATAGTGAGCTTGCTCAGAACAAAAGAACTGTGCTTCCTACACACACTGGCCATATCTAGTTCAACTCTGCTTAGGAAACTGACAAGAACAGTAGATCCTCTTCAGTCCAATACACTGTACTTGCTGGGAACAGACGCCAGTGCTATTTTCACTGTGTACGGCAATTGGAGCACAATAGTGACTCGTCTTACCAGAAAACAACTCTTGCTCATAGGACAAAAAACTGCATGTGACTCAACTCCATTTAGGACTGGGAAACAAACTCTAGCTTGCTTTACAAGAAACACACTCTGCTTTTGAGAAAAGAGCACTCTTCTACTCTACTGTGTTTCCTATAGGGCCAGAACAGTGAGCTTGCTCAGAACAAAAGAACTGTGCTTCCTACACACACGGGTCATATCTAGTTCAACTCTGCTCAGGAAACTGACAAGAACAGTAGCTCCTCTTCATTCCGATACACTGTACTTGCTTGGAACAGACGCAAGTGCTATTTGCACTGTGTATGGCAATGGGAGCGCAATAGTGACTTTCCTTACCAGAAAACAACTCTTGTTCCTAGTACCGGAAACTGCATGTGATTCAACTCCATTTAGGACTAGGAAACCAACGCTAGCTCGACTTACAGGAAACACACTCTGCTTTAGAGAAAAGAGCACTCATCTACTCTACTGTGTTTCCTATAGGGCCAGAACAGTGAGCTTGCTCAGAACATAAGAACTGTGCTTCCTACACACACGGGCCATATCTAGTTCAACTCTGCTTAGGAAACTGACAAGAACAGTAGCTCCTCTTCAGTCTGATACACTGTACTTGCTGGGAACAGACGCGAGAGCTATTTGCACTGTGTATGGCAAGGGGAGCGTAATAGTGATTTTCCTTACCAGAAAACAACTCTTGCATGTAGGACCAGAAACTGCATGTGATTCAACTCGATTTGGGACTGGAAACAAACGCTAGCTCGCCTTACAAGAAACACACTCTGCTTTTGAGAAATGAGCACTCTTCTACTCTACTGTGTTTCCTATGGGGTCCGAACAGTGAGCTGGCTCAGAACAAAAGAACTGTGCTTCCTACACAAACGGCCATATCTAGTTCAATTCTGCTTAGGAACCTGACAAGAACAGTAGATCCTCTTCAGTCCAATACACTGTACTTGCTGGAACAGACGTCAGTGCTGTTTGTCCTGTGTATGGCAATGGCAGCGCAATAGTGACTCTTCTTACCAGAAAACAACTCTTGCTCGTAGGAACAGAAACTGCATGCGATTCAACTCCATTTAGGACTGGGAAACAAACACTAGCTCGCCTTACAAGAAACACACTCTGCTTTAGAGAAAAGAGCACTCTTCTACTCTACTGTGTTTCATTTAGGGCAAGAACAGTGAGCTTGCTCAGAACAAATGAACTGTGCTTCCTACACACGGGTTATATCTAGTTCAACTCTGCTTAGGAAACTGACAAGAACAGTAGCTCCTTTTCAGTCCGATACACTGTACTTGCTGGGAACAGACGCCAGTGCTATTTGCACTGTGTATGGCATTGGGAGTGCAATAGTGTCTTTCTTTACCAGAAAACAACTCTTGCTCGTAGGACCAGAAACTGCATGTGATTCAAATCCATTTTGGACTGAGAAACAAATGCTAGCTCGCCTTACATGAAACACACTCTGCTTTTGAGAAAAGAGCACTCTTCTACTCTACTGTGTTTCCTATGGGGTCCGAACAGTGAGCTTGCTCAGAACAAAAGAACTGTGCTTCCTACACACACGGGTCATATCTAGTTCAACTCTGCTTAGGAAACTGACAAGAGCAGTAGCTCCTCTTCAGTCCAATACACTGTACTTGCGGGGAAGAGACACGAGTGCTATTTGCACTGTGTATGGCAATTGGAGCACAATAGTGACTTGTCTTACCAGAAAACTACTCTTGCTCGTAGGACCAAAAACTCCATGTGACTCAATTCCATTTAGGACTGGGAAACAAACGCTAGCTAGCCTTACAAGAAACACACTCTGCTTTTGAGAAAAGAGCACTCTTCTACTCTACTGTGTTTCCCATGGGGTCCGAACAGTGAACTTGCTCAGAACAAAAGAACTGTGCTTCCTACACACAAGGCCATATCTAGTTCAATTCTGCTTAGGAACCTGACAAGAACAGTAGATCCTCTTCAGTCCAATACACTGTACTTGCTGGGAACAGACGCCAGTGCTATTTGTCCTGTGTATGGCAATGGCAGCACAATAGTGACTCTTCGTACGAGAAAACAACTCTTGCTCGTAGGACCAGAAACTGCATGTGATTCAACTCCATTTAGGACTGGGAAACAAACTCTAGCTCGCTTTACAAGAAACACACTCTGCTTTTGAGAAAAGAGCACTCTTCTACTCTACTGTGTTTCCTAAAGGGCCAGAACAGTGAGCTTGCTCAGAACAAAAGAACTGTGCTTCCTACACACGGGCCATATCTAGTTCAACTCTGCTTAGGAAACTGACAAAAACAGTAGCTCCTCTTCAGTCCAATACACTGTACTTGCTGGGAACAGACGTGAGAGATATTTGCACTGTGTATGGCAAGGGTAGCGGAATAGTGACTTTCTTTACCAGAAAACAACTCTTGCTCTTAGGACCAGAACCTGCATGTGATTCAACTCCATTTAGGACTGGGAAACAAACGCTAGCTCGCCTTACACAAAACACACTCTGCTTTTGAGAAAAGAGCACTTTTCTACTCTACTGTGTTTCCTAGGGTGTCCGAACAGTGAGCTTGCTCAGAACAAAAGAACTGTGCTTCCTACAAACACGGCCATATCTAGTTCAACTCTGCTTAGGAACCTGACAAGAACAGTAGATCCTCTTCAGTCCAATACACTGTACTTGCTGGGAACAGACGCCAGTGCTATTTGTCCTGTGTATGGCAATGCAGCGCAATAGTGACTTTCCTTACCAGAAAACAACTCTTGCTCTTAGGACCAGAAACTGCATGTGATTCAACTCCATTTAGGACTGGGAAACAAACGCTAGCTCGCCTTACACGAAACACACTCTGCTTTTGAGAAAAGAGCACTCTTCTACTCTATTGTGTTTCCTATGGTGTCCGAACAGTGATCTTGCTCAGAACAAAAGACCTGTGCTTCCTACAAACACGGCCATATCTAGTTCAATTCTGCTTAGGAACCTGACATGAACAGTAGATCCTCTTCAGTCCAATACACTGTACTTGCTGGGAACAGACGCCACTGCTATTTGTCCTGTGTATGGCAATGCAGCGCAATAGTGACTTTCCTTACCAGAAAACAACTCTTGCTCGTAGGACCAGAAACTGCCTGGGATTCAAGTCCATTTAGGACTGCGAAACAAACGCTAGCTCGCCTTATAAGAAACACTCTGCTTTTGAGAAAAGAGCACTCTTCTACTCTACTGTGTTTCCTGTAGGGCCAGAACAGGGAGCTTGCTGAGAACAATGAACTGTGCTTCCTACACACACGGCCATATCTAGTTCAATTCTGATTAGAAACCTGACAAGAACTTAGATCCTCTTCAGTCCAATACACTGTACTTGCTGGGAACAGACACCAGTGCTATTTGTCCTGTGTATGGCATGGCAGCGTAATAGTGACTATTCTTACCATAAAACAACTCTTGCTCGTAGGACCAGAAACTGCATGTGATTCAACTCCATTTAGGACTGGGAAACAAACGCTAGCTCACCTTACAAGAAACACACTCTGCTTTAGAAAGAGCACTTTTCTACTCTACTGTGTTTCCTATAGGGCTAGAACAGTGAGCTTGCTCAGAACAAAAGAACTGTGCTTCCTACACACACGGGCCATATCTAGTTCAACTCTGCTTATGAAACTGACAAGAACAGTAGCTCCTCTTCAGTCTAATACACTGTACTTGCTGGGAACAGACGCGAGTGCTATTTGCACTGTGTATGGCAATGGGAGCTCAATAGTGACTTTCCTTACCAGAAAACAACTCTTGTTCGTAGGAACAGAATCTGTATGGGATTCAACTCCATTTAGGACTGGGAAGCAAATGCTAGCTCGCCTTACAAGGAACACAATCTGCTTTAGAGAAAAGAGCACTTTTCTACTCTACTGTGTTTCCTATAGGGCCAGAACAGTGAGCTTGCTCAGAACATAAGAACTGTGCTTCCTACACAAACGGGACTTATGTAGTTCAACTCTGCTTAGGAAACTGACAAGAACAGTAGCTCCTCTTCAGTCCGATACACTGTACTTGCTGGGAACAGACACATGTGCTATTTACACTGTGTCTGGCAATGGGAGCGCAATAGTGACTTTCCTACCAGAAAACATTCCTTGCTCGTAGGACCACAAACTGCATGTGATTCAACGCCATTTAGGACTGGGAAACAAACGCTAGTGTGCCTTACAAGAAACACACTCTGCTTTAGAGAAAAGAGCACTCTTCTACTCTACTGTGTTTCCTACGGGGTCCAAACAGTGAGCTTGCTCAGAACAAAAGAACTGTGCTTCCTACACACACGGCCATATCTAGTTCAACTCTGCTTAGGAAACTGAGAAGAACAGGAGCTCCTCTTCAGTTCGATACACTGTACTTGCTGGGAACAGACGCATGGGCTATTTGCACTGTCTATGGCAATGGGAGCTCAATAGTGACTTTCCTTACGAGAAAACAACTCTTGCTCTTAGTACCAGAAACTGCATGTGATTCAACTCCATTTAGGACTGGAAAACAAACGCTAGCTCGCCTTCCAAGAAACACACTCTGCTTTAGAGAAAAGAGCACTCTTCTACTATACTGTGTTTCCTATGGTATCCGAACAGTGAGCTTGCTCAGAACAAAAAAAACTGTTCTTCCTACACACACGGCCATATCTATTTCAAGTCTGCATAAGAACCTTACAAGAACAGTACATCCTCTTCAGTCCAATACACTGTACTTGCTGCACACAAACACCAGTGCTATTTGCCCTGTGTATGGCAATGGCAGCGCAATAGTGACTCTTCTTACCATAAAACAACGCTTGCTCGTAGGATTAGAGAAACTGCATGAGATTCAACTCCATTTAGGACTTGGAAACAAACGCTAGCTCGCCTTACATGAAACACACTCTGCTTTTGAAAAAAGAGCACACTTCTACTCCACTGTGTTTCCTATAGGGTACAAACAGTGAGCTTGCTCAGAACAAAAGAACTGTGCTTCCTACACACATGGACCATATCTAGTTCAACTCTGCTTAGGAAACTGACAAGAACAGTAGCTCCTATTCAGTCCAATACACTGTACTTGCTGGGAACAGATGCGAGTGCTATTTGCATTGTATAAGGCATTTGGATCGCAATAGTGACTCTTCTTACCGGAAACAACTCTTCCTCGTAGGACAAAAAACTGCATGTGACTCAACTCCATTTAGGACTGGGAAACAAATGCGAGCTCGCCTTACAAGAAACATACTCTGCTTTAGAGAAAAGAGCACTCTTCTACTGTACTGTTTTTCCTATAGGGCCAGAAGAGTGAGCTTGCTCAGAACATAAGAACTGTGCCTCCTAAACACACGGGCCATATCTAGTTCAACTCTGCTTAGGAAACTGACAAGAACAGTAGCTCCTCTTCAGTCCAATACACTGTACTTGCTGGGAACAGACGCGAGATCTATTTGCACTGTGTATGGCAAGGGGAGCGCAATAGTGACTTTCCTTACCAGGAAACAACTCTTTCTCTTAGGACCAAAAACTGCATGTGATTCAACTCCATTTAGGACTGGAAACAAACGCTAGCTCGCCTTACATGAAACACACTCTTCTTTTGAGAAAAGAGCACTCTTCTACTCTACTGTGTTTCCTATGGTGTCCGAACAGTGAGCTTGCTCAGAACAGAAGAACTGTGCTTCGTACACACACGGCCATATCTAGTTCTATTCTGCTTAGGAACCTGACAAGAACAGTAGATCCTCTTCAGTCCAATACACTGTACATGCTGGGAACAGACGCCATTGTATATTTGTCCTGTGTATGGCAATGGCAGCGCAATAGTGACTCTTCTTACCATAAAACAACTCTTGCTCTTAGGACTAGAAACTGCATGAGATTCAACTCCATTTAGGACTGGGAAACAAACGCTAGCTCGCCTTACAAGAAACACACTCTGCTTTTGAGAAAAGAGCACTCTTCTACTCTACTGTGTTTCCTATAGGGCCAGAACAGTGAGCTTGCTGAGTACAAAAGAACTGTGCTTCCTACTCATGGGCCATAACTAGTTCAACTCTGCTTAGGAAACTGACAAGAACAGTAGATCCTCTTCAGTCCAATACACTGTACTTGCTGGGAACAGACGCCAGTGCTATTTTCACTGTGTACGGCAATTGGAGCACAATAGTGACTCGTCTTACCAGAAAACAACTCTTGCTCATAGGACAAAAAACTGCATGTGACTCAACTCCATTTAGGACTGGGAAACAAACTCTAGCTTGCTTTACAAGAAACACACTCTGCTTTTGAGAAAAGAGCACTCTTCTACTCTACTGTGTTTCCTATAGGGCCAGAACAGTGAGCTTGCTCAGAACAAAAGAACTGTGCTTCCTACACACACGGGTCATATCTAGTTCAACTCTGCTCAGGAAACTGACAAGAACAGTAGCTCCTCTTCATTCCGATACACTGTACTTGCTTGGAACAGACGCAAGTGCTATTTGCACTGTGTATGGCAATGGGAGCGCAATAGTGACTTTCCTTACCAGAAAACAACTCTTGTTCCTAGTACCGGAAACTGCATGTGATTCAACTCCATTTAGGACTAGGAAACCAACGCTAGCTCGCCTTACAAGAAACACACTCTGCTTTAGAGAAAAGAGCACTCTTCTACTGTACTGTGTTTCCTACAGGGTCCAAACAGTGAGCTTGCTCAGAACAAAAGAACTGTGCTTCCTACTCACAAGGACCATATGTAGTTCAACTCTGCTTAGTAAACTGACAAGAACAGTAACTCCTATTCAGTCAAAAAACACTGTACTTGCTGGGAAAAGACGCGAGTGCTATTTGCCTTGTGTAGGGCATTGGGAGCACAATAGTGACTTTCCTTACCAGAAAACAACTCTTGTTCATAGGACAAGAAACTGCATGTGATTCCACTCCATTTAGGACTAGGAAACAAACGCTAGCTCGCCTTACAAAAACACACTCTGCTTTTGAGAAAAGAGCACTCTTCTACTCTTCTGTGTTTCCTATAGGGCCAGAACAGTGAACTTGCTCAGAACATAAGAACTGTGCTTCCTACACAAACGGGCCATATCTAGTTCAACTCTGCTTAGGAAACTGACAAGAACAGTAGCTCCTCTTCAGTCCGATACACTGTACTTGCTGGGAACAGACGCGAGTGCTATTTGCACTGTGGATGGCAATGGGAGCGAAATAGTGACTTTCCTTACCAGAAAACAACTCTTGCTCGTAGGACCAAGAAACTGCATGTGATTCAACTCCATTTAGGACTGAGAAAGAAACGCTAGCTCGCCTTACAAGAAACATACTCTGCTTTTGTGAAAAGAGCACTCTTCTACTCTACTGTGTTTCCTATGGGGTCCGAACAGTGAGCTGGCTCAGAACAAAAGAACTGTGCTTCCTACACAAACGGCCATATCTAGTTCAATTCTGCTTAGGAACCTGACAAGAACAGTAGATCCTCTTCAGTCCAATACACTGTACTTGCTGGAACAGACGTCAGTGCTGTTTGTCCTGTGTATGGCAATGGCAGCGCAATAGTGACTCTTCTTACCAGAAAACAACTCTTGCTCGTAGGAACAGAAACTGCATGCGATTCAACTCCATTTAGGACTGGGAAACAAACACTAGCTCGCCTTACAAGAAACACACTCTGCTTTAGAGAAAAGAGCACTCTTCTACTCTACTGTGTTTCATTTAGGGCAAGAACAGTGAGCTTGCTCAGAACAAATGAACTGTGCTTCCTACACACGGGTTATCTAGTTCAACTCTGCTTAGGAAACTGACAAGAACAGTAGCTCCTTTTCAGTCCGATACACTGTACTTGCTGGGAACAGACGCCAGTGCTATTTGCACTGTGTATGGCATTGGGAGTGCAATAGTGTCTTTCTTTACCAGAAAACAACTCTTGCTCGTAGGACCAGAAACTGCATGTGATGATTCAAATCCATTTTGGACTGAGAAACAAATGCTAGCTCGCCTTACATGAAACACACTCTGCTTTTGAGAAAAGAGCACTCTTCTACTCTACTGTGTTTCCTATGGGGTCCGAACAGTGAGCTTGCTCAGAACAAAAGAACTGTGCTTCCTACACACACGGGTCATATCTAGTTCAACTCTGCTTAGGAAACTGACAAGAGCAGTAGCTCCTCTTCAGTCCAATACACTGTACTTGCGGGGAAGAGACACGAGTGCTATTTGCACTGTGTATGGCAATTGGAGCACAATAGTGACTTGTCTTACCAGAAAACTACTCTTGCTCGTAGGACCAAAAACTCCATGTGACTCAATTCCATTTAGGACTGGGAAACAAACGCTAGCTAGCCTTACAAGAAACACACTCTGCTTTTGAGAAAAGAGCACTCTTCTACTCTACTGTGTTTCCCATGGGGTCCGAACAGTGAACTTGCTCAGAACAAAAGAACTGTGCTTCCTACACACAAGGCCATATCTAGTTCAATTCTGCTTAGGAACCTGACAAGAACAGTAGATCCTCTTCAGTCCAATACACTGTACTTGCTGGGAACAGACGCCAGTGCTATTTGTCCTGTGTATGGCAATGGCAGCACAATAGTGACTCTTCGTACGAGAAAACAACTCTTGCTCGTAGGACCAGAAACTGCATGTGATTCAACTCCATTTAGGACTGGGAAACAAACTCTAGCTCGCTTTACAAGAAACACACTCTGCTTTTGAGAAAAGAGCACTCTTCTACTCTACTGTGTTTCCTATAGGGCCAGAACAGTGAGCTTGCTCAGAACAAAAGAACTGTGCTTCCTACACACGGGCCATATCTAGTTCAACTCTGCTTAGGAAACTGACAAAAACAGTAGCTCCTCTTCAGTCCAATACACTGTACTTGCTGGGAACAGACGTGAGAGATATTTGCACTGTGTATGGCAAGGGTAGCGGAATAGTGACTTTCTTTACCAGAAAACAACTCTTGCTCTTAGGACCAGAACCTGCATGTGATTCAACTCCATTTAGGACTGGGAAACAAACGCTAGCTCGCCTTACACAAAACACACTCTGCTTTTGAGAAAAGAGCACTTTTCTACTCTACTGTGTTTCCTAGGGTGTCCGAACAGTGAGCTTGCTCAGAACAAAAGAACTGTGCTTCCTACAAACACGGCCATATCTAGTTCAACTCTGCTTAGGAACCTGACAAGAACAGTAGATCCTCTTCAGTCCAATACACTGTACTTGCTGGGAACAGACGCCAGTGCTATTTGTCCTGTGTATGGCAATGCAGCGCAATAGTGACTTTCCTTACCAGAAAACAACTCTTGCTCTTAGGACCAGAAACTGCATGTGATTCAACTCCATTTAGGACTGGGAAACAAACGCTAGCTCGCCTTACACGAAACACACTCTGCTTTTGAGAAAAGAGCACTCTTCTACTCTATTGTGTTTCCTATGGTGTCCGAACAGTGATCTTGCTCAGAACAAAAGACCTGTGCTTCCTACAAACACGGCCATATCTAGTTCAATTCTGCTTAGGAACCTGACATGAACAGTAGATCCTCTTCAGTCCAATACACTGTACTTGCTGGGAACAGACGCCACTGCTATTTGTCCTGTGTATGGCAATGCAGCGCAATAGTGACTTTCCTTACCAGAAAACAACTCTTGCTCGTAGGACCAGAAACTGCCTGGGATTCAAGTCCATTTAGGACTGCGAAACAAACGCTAGCTCGCCTTATAAGAAACACTCTGCTTTTGAGAAAAGAGCACTCTTCTACTCTACTGTGTTTCCTGTAGGGCCAGAACAGGGAGCTTGCTGAGAACAATGAACTGTGCTTCCTACACACACGGCCATATCTAGTTCAATTCTGATTAGAAACCTGACAAGAACTTAGATCCTCTTCAGTCCAATACACTGTACTTGCTGGGAACAGACACCAGTGCTATTTGTCCTGTGTATGGCATGGCAGCGTAATAGTGACTATTCTTACCATAAAACAACTCTTGCTCGTAGGACCAGAAACTGCATGTGATTCAACTCCATTTAGGACTGGGAAACAAACGCTAGCTCACCTTACAAGAAACACACTCTGCTTTAGAAAGAGCACTTTTCTACTCTACTGTGTTTCCTATAGGGCTAGAACAGTGAGCTTGCTCAGAACAAAAGAACTGTGCTTCCTACACACACGGGCCATATCTAGTTCAACTCTGCTTATGAAACTGACAAGAACAGTAGCTCCTCTTCAGTCTAATACACTGTACTTGCTGGGAACAGACGCGAGTGCTATTTGCACTGTGTATGGCAATGGGAGCTCAATAGTGACTTTCCTTACCAGAAAACAACTCTTGTTCGTAGGAACAGAATCTGTATGGGATTCAACTCCATTTAGGACTGGGAAGCAAATGCTAGCTCGCCTTACAAGGAACACAATCTGCTTTAGAGAAAAGAGCACTTTTCTACTCTACTGTGTTTCCTATAGGGCCAGAACAGTGAGCTTGCTCAGAACATAAGAACTGTGCTTCCTACACACACGGGACTTATGTAGTTCAACTCTGCTTAGGAAACTGACAAGAACAGTAGCTCCTCTTCAGTCCGATACACTGTACTTGCTGGGAACAGACACATGTGCTATTTACACTGTGTCTGGCAATGGGAGCGCAATAGTACTTTCCTACCAGAAAACATTCCTTGCTCGTAGGACCACAAACTGCATGTGATTCAACGCCATTTAGGACTGGGAAACAAACGCTAGTGTGCCTTACAAGAAACACACTCTGCTTTAGAGAAAAGAGCACTCTTCTACTCTACTGTGTTTCCTACGGGGTCCAAACAGTGAGCTTGCTCAGAACAAAAGAACTGTGCTTCCTACACACACGGCCATATCTAGTTCAACTCTGCTTAGGAAACTGAGAAGAACAGGAGCTCCTCTTCAGTTCGATACACTGTACTTGCTGGGAACAGACGCATGGGCTATTTGCACTGTCTATGGCAATGGGAGCTCAATAGTGACTTTCCTTACGAGAAAACAACTCTTGCTCTTAGTACCAGAAACTGCATGTGATTCAACTCCATTTAGGACTGGAAAACAAACGCTAGCTCGCCTTCCAAGAAACACACTCTGCTTTAGAGAAAAGAGCACTCTTCTACTATACTGTGTTTCCTATGGTATCCGAACAGTGAGCTTGCTCAGAACAAAAAAAACTGTTCTTCCTACACACACGGCCATATCTATTTCAAGTCTGCATAAGAACCTTACAAGAACAGTACATCCTCTTCAGTCCAATACACTGTACTTGCTGCGCACAGACGCCAGTGCTATTTGCCCTGTGTATGGCAATGGCAGCGCAATAGTGACTCTTCTTACCATAAAACAACGCTTGCTCGTAGGATTAGAGAAACTGCATGAGATTCAACTCCATTTAGGACTTGGAAACAAACGCTAGCTCGCCTTACATGAAACACACTCTGCTTTTGAAAAAAGAGCACACTTCTACTCCACTGTGTTTCCTATAGGGTACAAACAGTGAGCTTGCTCAGAACAAAAGAACTGTGCTTCCTACACACATGGACCATATCTAGTTCAACTCTGCTTAGGAAACTGACAAGAACAGTAGCTCCTATTCAGTCCAATACACTGTACTTGCTGGGAACAGATGCGAGTGCTATTTGCATTGTATAAGGCATTTGGATCGCAATAGTGACTCTTCTTACCGGAAACAACTCTTCCTCGTAGGACAAAAAACTGCATGTGACTCAACTCCATTTAGGACTGGGAAACAAATGCGAGCTCGCCTTACAAGAAACATACTCTGCTTTAGAGAAAAGAGCACTCTTCTACTGTACTGTTTTTCCTATAGGGCCAGAAGAGTGAGCTTGCTCAGAACATAAGAACTGTGCCTCCTAAACACACGGGCCATATCTAGTTCAACTCTGCTTAGGAAACTGACAAGAACAGTAGCTCCTCTTCAGTCCAATACACTGTACTTGCTGGGAACAGACGCGAGATCTATTTGCACTGTGTATGGCAAGGGGAGCGCAATAGTGACTTTCCTTACCAGGAAACAACTCTTTCTCTTAGGACCAAAAACTGCATGTGATTCAACTCCATTTAGGACTGGGAAACAAACGCTAGCTCGCCTTACATGAAACACACTCTTCTTTTGAGAAAAGAGCACTCTTCTACTCTACTGTGTTTCCTATGGTGTCCGAACAGTGAGCTTGCTCAGAACAGAAGAACTGTGCTTCGTACACACACGGCCATATCTAGTTCTATTCTGCTTAGGAACCTGACAAGAACAGTAGATCCTCTTCAGTCCAATACACTGTACATGCTGGGAACAGACGCCATTGTATATTTGTCCTGTGTATGGCAATGGCAGCGCAATAGTGACTCTTCTTACCATAAAACAACTCTTGCTCTTAGGACTAGAAACTGCATGAGATTCAACTCCATTTAGGACTGGGAAACAAACGCTAGCTCGCCTTACAAGAAACACACTCTGCTTTTGAGAAAAGAGCACTCTTCTACTCTACTGTGTTTCCTATAGGGCCAGAACAGTGAGCTTGCTGAGTACAAAAGAACTGTGCTTCCTACTCATGGGCCATAACTAGTTCAACTCTGCTTAGGAAACTGACAAGAACAGTAGATCCTCTTCAGTCCAATACACTGTACTTGCTGGGAACAGACGCCAGTGCTATTTTCACTGTGTACGGCAATTGGAGCACAATAGTGACTCGTCTTACCAGAAAACAACTCTTGCTCATAGGACAAAAAACTGCATGTGACTCAACTCCATTTAGGACTGGGAAACAAACTCTAGCTTGCTTTACAAGAAACACACTCTGCTTTTGAGAAAAGAGCACTCTTCTACTCTACTGTGTTTCCTATAGGGCCAGAACAGTGAGCTTGCTCAGAACAAAAGAACTGTGCTTCCTACACACACGGGTCATATCTAGTTCAACTCTGCTCAGGAAACTGACAAGAACAGTAGCTCCTCTTCATTCCGATACACTGTACTTGCTTGGAACAGACGCAAGTGCTATTTGCACTGTGTATGGCAATGGGAGCGCAATAGTGACTTTCCTTACCAGAAAACAACTCTTGTTCCTAGTACCGGAAACTGCATGTGATTCAACTCCATTTAGGACTAGGAAACCAACGCTAGCTCGCCTTACAAGAAACACACTCTGCTTTAGAGAAAAGAGCACTCTTCTACTGTACTGTGTTTCCTACAGGGTCCAAACAGTGAGCTTGCTCAGAACAAAAGAACTGTGCTTCCTACTCACAAGGACCATATGTAGTTCAACTCTGCTTAGTAAACTGACAAGAACAGTAACTCCTATTCAGTCAAAAAACACTGTACTTGCTGGGAAAAGACGCGAGAGCTATTTGCCTTGTGTAGGGCATTGAGAGCACAATAGTGACTTTCCTTACCAGAAAACAACTCTTGTTCATAGGACAAGAAACTGCATGTGATTCCACTCCATTTAGGACTAGGAAACAAACGCTAGCTCGCCTTACAAAAACACACTCTGCTTTTGAGAAAAGAGCACTCTTCTACTCTTCTGTGTTTCCTATAGGGCCAGAACAGTGAACTTGCTCAGAACATAAGAACTGTGCTTCCTACACAAACGGGCCATATCTAGTTCAACTCTGCTTAGGAAACTGACAAGAACAGTAGCTCCTCTTCAGTCCGATACACTGTACTTGCTGGGAACAGACGCGAGTGCTATTTGCACTGTGGATGGCAATGGGAGCGAAATAGTGACTTTCCTTACCAGAAAACAACTCTTGCTCGTAGGACCAGAAACTGCATGTGATTCAACTCCATTTAGGACTGAGAAAGAAACGCTAGCTCGCCTTACAAGAAACATACTCTGCTTTTGTGAAAAGAGCACTCTTCTACTCTACTGTGTTTCCTATGGTGTCCGAACAGTGAGCTTGCTCAGAACAAACGAACTGTGCTTCCTACACACGGGCCATATCTACTTCAACTCTGCTTAGGAAATGGGCAAGAACAGTAGCTCCTCTTCTGTCCGATACACTGTACTTGCTGGGAACAGACACCAGTGCTATTTGTCCTGTGTATGGCAATGGGAGCGCAATAGTGACTCTTCTTACCATAAAACAACGCTTGCTTGTAGGACTAGAAACTGCATGAGATTCAACTCCATTTAGGACTGGGAAACAAACGCTAGCTCGCCTTACATGAAACACACTCTGCTTTTGAAAAAAAGAGCACACTTCTACTGCACTGTGTTTCCTATGGGGTACAAACAGTGAGCTTGCTCAGAACAAAAGAATTGTGCTTCCTACACACATGGACCATATCTTGTTCAACTCTGCTTAGGAATCTGACAAGAACAGTAGCTCCTATTCAGTCCAATACACTGTACTTGCTGGGAACAGACGAGAGTGCTATTTGCATTGTATAAGGCATTTGGATCGCAATAGTGACTCTTCTTACCAGAAAACAACTCTTCCTCGTAGGACAAAAAACTGCATGTGACTCAACTCCATTTAGGACTGGAAAACAAATGCAAGCTCGCCTTACAAGAAACATACTCTGCTTTAGAGAAAAGAGCACTCTTCTACTGTACTGTGTTTCCTATAGGGCCAGAAGAGTGAGCTTGCTCAGAACATAAGAACTGTGCCTCCTAAACACACGGGCCATATCTAGTTCAACTCTGCTTAGGAAACTGACAAGAACAGTAGCTCCTCTTCAGTCCAATACACTGTACTTGCTGGGAACAGACGCGAGAGATATTTGCACTGTGTATGGCAAGGGGAGCGCAATAGTGACTTTCCTTACCAGAAAACAACTCTTGCTCTTAGGACCAGAAACTGCATGTGATTCAACTCCATTTAGGACTAGGAAACAAACGCTAGCTCGCCTTACAAGGAACACACTCTGCTTTTGAGAAAAGAGCACTCTTCTGCTATACTGTGATTCCTATAGGGCCAGAAGAGTGAGCTTGCTCAGAACATAATAACTGAGCTTCCTACACACACGGGCCATATCTAGTTCAACTCTGCTTAGGAACCTGACAAGAACAGTAGCTCCTATTCAGTCCAATACACTGTACTTGCTGGGAACAGACGCGAGCGCTATTCGCACTGTGTATGGCAATTGGAGCACAATAGTGACTCTTCTTACCAGAAAACAACTCTTGCTCCTAGGACGAAAAACTGCATGTGACTCAACTCCATTTCGGACTGGGAAACAAACGCGAGCTCGCCTTACAAGAAACACACTCTGCTTTAGAGAAAAGAGCACTCTTCTACTCTACTGTGTTTCCTATAGGGCCAGAACAGTGAGCTTGCTCAGAACATAATAACTGTGCTTCCTACACACACGGGCCATATCTTGTTCAACTCTGCTTAGGAAACTGACAAGAACAGTAGCTCCTATTCAGTCCAATACACTGTACTTGCTGGGAAAAGACGCGAGTTCTATTTGCCCTGTGTATGGCAATGGGAGCACAATAGTGCCTTTCCTTACCAGAAAACAACTCTTGTTCGTAGGACCAGAAACTGCATGTGATTCAACTCCATTTAGGACTGGGAAACAAACGCTAGCTCGCGTTATAAGAAACACACTCTGCTTTTGAGAAAAGAACACTCTTCTACTCTCCTGTGTTTCCTATAGGGCCAGAACAGTGAGCTTGCTCAGAACATAATAACTGTGCTTCCTACACACACGGGCCATATCTAGTTCAACTCTGCTTAGGAAACTGACAAGAACAGTAGCTCCTCTTCAGTCCAATACACTGTACTTGCTGGGAACAGACGCAAGTGCTATTTTCACTGTGTACGGCAATTGGAGCAAAATTGTGACTCGTCTTACCAGAAAAAAACTCTTGCTCATAGGACAAAAAACTGCATGTGACTCAACTCCATTTAGGACTGGGAAAAAAACTCTAGCTCGCCTTACAAAAAACACACTCTGCTTTTGAGAAAAGAGCACTCTTCTACTCTACTGTGTTTCCTATGGGGTCCGAACTGTGAGCTTGCTCAGAACAAAAGAACTGTGCTTCCTACGCACACGGCCATATCTTGATCAATTCTGCTTAGGAACCTGACAAGAACAGTAGATCCTCTTCAGTCCAATACACTGTACTTGCTGGGAACAGAGGCGAGCGCTATTTGTCCTGTGTATGGCAATGGCAGCACAATAGTGACTATTCTTACCAGAAAACAACTCTTGCTCGTGGACCAGAAAATGCATGTGATTCCACTCCATTTAGGACTGGGAAACAAACGCTAGCTCGCATTACAAGAAACACACTCTGCTTTAGAAAAAAGAGCACTCTTCTACTCTAACGTGTTTCCTATGGGGTCCAAACAGTGAGCTTGCTCAGAACAAAAGAACTGTGCTTCCTACACAAACGGACCATATGTAGTTCAACTCTGCTTAGGAAACTGACAAGAACAGTAGCTCCTATTCAGTCCAATACACAGTACTTGCTGGGAAAAGAGGCGAGTGCTATTTGCCCTGTGTGTGACAATGGGAGCACTATAGTGACACTTCTTACCAGAAAACAACTCTTGCTCGTAGGACCAGAAACTGCATGTGATTCAACTCCATTTAGGACTGGGAAACAAAAGCTAGCTTGCTTACAAGAAACACACTCTGCTTTTGAGAAAAGAGCACTCTTCTACTCTACTGTGTTTCCTATGGGGTCCAAACAGTGAGCTTGCTCAGAACATAATAACTGTGCTTCCTACACACACGGGCCATATCTAGTTCAACTCTGCTTAGGAAACTGACAAGAACAGTAGCTCCTCTTCAGTCCAATACACTGTACTTGCTGGGAACAGACGCAAGTGCTATTTTCACTGTGTACGGCAATTGGAGCAAAATTGTGACTCGTCTTACCAGAAAAAAACTCTTGCTCATAGGACAAAAAACTGCATGTGACTCAACTCCACTTAGGACTGGGAAACAAACTCTAGCTTGCTTTACAAGAAACACACTCTGCTTTTGAGAAAAGAGCACTCTTCTACTCTAATGTGTTTCCTATAGGGCCAGAACAGTGAGCTTGCTCAGAACAAAAGAACTGTGCTTCCTACACACACGGCCATATCTAGTTCAATTCTGCTTATGAACCTGACAAGAACAGTAGATCCTCTTCAGTCCAGTACACTGTACTTGCTGCGAACAGACGCCAGTGCTATTTGTCCTGTGTATGGCAATGGCAGCGCAATAGTGACTCTTCTTACCATAAAACAACTCTTGCTCGTAGGACCAGAAACTGCATGTGATTCAACTCCATTTAGGACTGGGAAACAAAGGCTAGCTCTCCTTACTAGAAACACACTCTTCTTTAGAGAAAAGAGCACTCTTCTACTCTACTGTGTTTCCTATAAGGCCAGAACAGTGAGCTTGCTCAGAACAAAAGAACTGTGCTTCCTACACACGGGCCATATCTAGTTCAACTCTGCTTAGGAAACTGACAAGAACAGTAGCTCCTCTTCAGTCCAATACACTGTACTTGAGGGAACAGACCCGAGTGCTATTTGCACTGTGTATGGCATTTGGAGTGCAATAGTGATTCTTCTTACCAGAAGACAACTCTTGCTCGTAGGACCAAAAACTGCCTGTTACTCAACTCCATTTAGGACTGGGAAACAAACGCGAGCTCGCCTTACAAGAAACACACTCTGCTTTAGAGAAAAGAGCACTCTTCTATTCTATTGTGTTTCCTTTAGGGCCAGGACAGTGAGCTTGCTCAGAACATAATAACTGTGCTTCCTACACACACGGGCCATATCTAGTTCAACTCTGCTTAGGAAACTGACAAGAACAGTAGCTCCTCTTCAGTCCGATACACTGTACTTGCTGAGAACAGACGTGAGTGCTATTTGCACTATGTATGGCAATTGGAGCACAATAGTGACTCGTCTTACCAGAAAACAACTCTTGCTCATAGGACAAAAAACTGCATGTGACTCAACTCCATTTAGGACTGGGAAAAAAACTCTAGCTCGCCTTACAAAAAACACACTCTGCTTTTGAGAAAAGAGCACTCTTCTACTCTACTGTGTTTCCTATGGGGTCCGAACTGTGAGCTTGCTCAGAACAAAAGAACTGTGCTTCCTACGCACACGGCCATATCTAGTTCAACTCTGCTTAGGAAACTGAAAAGAACAGTAGATCCTCATCAGTCCAATACACTGTACTTGCTGGGAACAGACGCGAGCGCTATTTGTCCTGTGTATGGCAATGGCAGCACAATAGTGACTATTCTTACCAGAAAACAACTCTTGCTCATGGACCAGAAACTGCATGTGATTCCACTCCATTTAGGACTGGGAAACAAACGCTAGCTCGAATTACAAGAAACACACTCTGCTTTAGAAAAAAGAGCACTCTTCTACTCTACTGTGTTTCCTATGGGGTCCAAACAGTGAGCTTGCTCAGAACAAAAGAACTGTGCTTCCTACACAAACGGACCATATGTAGTTCAACTCTGCTTAGGAAACTGACAAGAACAGTAGCTCCTATTCAGTCCAATACATAGTACTTGCTGGGAAAAGAGGCGAGTGCTATTTGCCCTGTGTATGGCAATGGGAGCGCAATAGTGACTTTCCTTACCAGAAAACAACTCTTCTTCGTAGGACCAGAAACTGCATGTGATTCAACTCCATTTAGGACTAGGAAACAAACGCTAGCTCGCCTTACAAGGAACACACTCTGCTTTTGAGAAAAGAGCACTCTTCTGCTATACTGTGTTTCCTATAGAGCCAGAACAGTGAGCTTGCTCAGAACATAATAACTGAGCTTCATACACACACGGGCCATATCTAGTTCAACTCTGCTTAGGAACCTGACAAGAACAGTAGATGCTCTTCAGTCCAATACACTGTAATTGCTGGGAACACACGCGAGTGCTATTTGCACTGTGTATGGCAATGAGAGCGCAATAGTGACTTTCCTTACCAGAAAACAACTCTTGCTCGAAGGACCACAAAATGCATGTGATTTAACGCCATTTAGGACTGGGAAACAAATGCGAGCTCACCTTAGAAGAAACACACTCTGCTTTTGAGAAAAGAGCACTCTTCTACTCTATGGTGTTTCCTATGTGGTCCAAACAGTGAGCTTGCTCAGAACAAAAGAACTGTGCTTCCTACACACACGGACCATATCTAGTTCAACTCTGCTTAGGAAACTGACACAGACAGTAGCTCCTATTCAGTCCAATACACTGTACTTGCTGGGAACAGACGCGAGTGCTATTTGCACTGTGTATGGCAATTGGAGCACAATAGTGACTCTTCTTACCAGAAAACAACTCTTGCTCCTAGGACGAAAAACTGCATGTGACTCAACTCCATTTAGGACAGGGAAACAAACTCGAGCTCGCCTTACAAGAAACACACTCTGCTTTAGAGAAAAGAGCACTCTTTTACTCTACTGTGTTTCCTATGGGGCCAGAACAGTGAGCTTGCTCAGAACATAATAACTGTGCTTACTACACACATGGGCCATATCTAGTTCAACTCTGCTTAGGAAACAGACAAGAACAGTAGCTCCTATTCAGTCCATTACACTGTACTTGCTGGGAAAAGACGCGAGTGCTCTTTGCACTGTGTATGGCAATGGGAGCGCAACAGTGAATTTCCTTACCAGAAAACAACTCTTGCTCGTAGGACCAGAAACTGCATGTGATTCAACTCCATTTAGGACTGGGAAACAAACGCTAGCTCGCCTTATAAGAAACACACTCTGCTTTTGAGAAAAGAGCACTCTTCTACTCTGCTGTGTTTTTTATGGGGTCCGAATAGTGAGCTTGCTCAGAACAAAAGAAATGTGCTTCCTACACACAGGGCCATATCTATTTCAATTCTGCTTAGGAACCTGACAAGAACAGTAGATCCTCTTCAGTCCAATACACTGTACTTGCTGGGAGTAGACGCCAGTGCTATTTGTCCTGTGTATGGCAATGGCAGCGCAATGGTGACTCTTCTTACCATAAAACAACTCTTGCTCGTAGGACCAGAAACTGCATGTGATTCAACTCCATTTAGGACTGGGAAACAAAGGCTAGCTCGCCCTACTAGAATCACACTCTTCTTTAGAGAGAAGAGCACTCTTCTACTCTACTGTGTTTCCTATAGGGCCAGAACAGTGAGCTTGCTCAGAACAAAAGAACTGTGTCTCCTACACACGGGCCATATCTAGTTCAACTCTGCTTAGGAAACTGACAAGACAGTAGCTCCTATACAGTCCAATACACTGTACTTGAGGGAACAGACACGAGTGCTATTTGCACTGTGTATGGCATTTGGAGCACAATAGTGACTCTTCTTACCAGAAGACAACTCTTGCTCGTAGACCAAAAACTGCCTGTTACTCAACTCCATTTAGGACTGGGAAACAAACGCGGGCTCGCCTTACAAGAAACACACTCTGCTTTAGAGAAAAGAGCACTCTTCTATTCTATTGTGTTTCCTATAGGGCCAGAAAAGTGAGCTTGCTCAGAACATAATAACTGTGCTTCCTACACACACGGGCCATATCTAGTTCAACTCTGCTTAGGAAACTGACAAGAACAGTAGCACCTCTTCAGTCCGATACACTGTACTTGCTGAGAACAGACGTGAGTGCTATTTGCACTGTGTATGGCAATTGGAGCACAATAGTGACTCGTCTTACCAGAAAACAACTGTTGCTCATAGGACAAAAAACTGCATGTGACTCAACTCCATTTAGGACTGGGAAACAAACTCTAGCTCGCCTTACAAGAAGCACACTCTGCTTTTGAGAAAAGAGCACTCTTCTACTCTACTGTGTTTCATATGGGGTCCAAACAGTGAGCTTGCTCAGAACAAAAGAACTGTGCTTCCTACGCACACGACCATATCTTGTTCAATTCAGCTTAGGAACCTGACAAGAACAGTAGATCCTCTTCAGTCCAATACACTGTAGTTGCTGGGAACAGACGCCAGTGCTATTTGTCCTGTGTATGTCAATGGGAGCACAATAGTGACTTTCCTTACCAGCAAACAACTCTTGCTCGTAGGACCACAAACTGCATGGGATTCAACTCCATTTAGGACTGGGAAACAAACGCTAGCTTACCTTACAAAAAACGCACTCTGCTTTTGAGAAAAGAGCACTCTTCTACTCTACTGTGTTTCCTATGGGGTCCGAATAGTGAGCTTGCTCAGAACAAAAGAACTGTGCGTCCTACACACACTGGCCATATCTAGTTCAACTCTGCTTAGGAAACTGACAAGAACAGTAGATCCTCTTCAGTCCAATACACTGTACTTGCTGGGAACAGACGAAAGTGCTATTTTCACTGTGTACGGCAATTGGAGCACAATAGTGACTCGTCTTACCAGAAAACAACTCTTGCTCATAGGACAAAAAACTGCATGTGACTCAACTCCATTTAGGACTGGGAAACAAACTCTAGCTTGCTTTACAAGAAACACACTCTGCTTTTGAGAAAAGAGCACTCTTCTACTCTACTGTGTTTCCTATAGGGCCAGAACAGTGAGCTTGCTCAGAACAAAAGAACTGTGCTTCCTACACACACGGGTCATATCTAGTTCAACTCTGCTCAGGAAACTGACAAGAACAGTAGCTCCTCTTCATTCCGATACACTGTACTTGCTTGGAACAGACGCAAGTGCTATTTGCACTGTGTATGGCAATGGGAGCGCAATAGTGACTTTCCTTACCAGAAAACAACTCTTGTTCCTAGTACCGGAAACTGCATGTGATTCAACTCCATTTAGGACTAGGAAACCAACGCTAGCTCGACTTACAAGAAACACACTCTGCTTTAGAGAAAAGAGCACTCATCTACTCTACTGTGTTTCCTATAGGGCCAGAACAGTGAGCTTGCTCAGAACATAAGAACTGTGCTTCCTACACACACGGGCCATATCTAGTTCAACTCTGCTTAGGAAACTGACAAGAACAGTAGCTCCTCTTCAGTCTGATACACTGTACTTGCTGGGAACAGACGCGAGAGCTATTTGCACTGTGTATGGCAAGGGGAGCGTAATAGTGATTTTCCTTACCAGAAAACAACGCTTGCATGTAGGACCAGAAACTGCATGTGATTCAACTCGATTTGGGACTGGAAACAAACGCTAGCTCGCCTTACAAGAAACACACTCTGCTTTTGAGAAATGAGCACTCTTCTACTCTACTGTGTTTCCTATGGGGTCCGAACAGTGAGCTGGCTCAGAACAAAAGAACTGTGCTTCCTACACAAACGGCCATATCTAGTTCAATTCTGCTTAGGAACCTGACAAGAACAGTAGATCCTCTTCAGTCCAATACACTGTACTTGCTGGAACAGACGTCAGTGCTGTTTGTCCTGTGTATGGCAATGGCAGCGCAATAGTGACTCTTCTTACCAGAAAACAACTCTTGCTCGTAGGACCAGAAACTGCATGCGATTCAACTCCATTTAGGACTGGGAAACAAACACTAGCTCGCCTTACAAGAAACACACTCTGCTTTAGAGAAAAGAGCACTCTTCTACTCTACTGTGTTTCATTTAGGGCAAGAACAGTGAGCTTGCTCAGAACAAATGAACTGTGCTTCCTACACACGGGTTATATCTAGTTCAACTCTGCTTAGGAAACTGACAAGAACAGTAGCTCCTTTTCAGTCCGATACACTGTACTTGCTGGGAACAGACGCCAGTGCTATTTGCACTGTGTATGGCATTGGGAGTGCAATAGTGTCTTTCTTTACCAGAAAACAACTCTTGCTCGTAGGATCCAGAAACTGCATGTGATTCAAATCCATTTTGGACTGAGAAACAAATGCTAGCTCGCCTTACATGAAACACACTCTGCTTTTGAGAAAAGAGCACTCTTCTACTCTACTGTGTTTCCTATGGGGTCCGAACAGTGAGCTTGCTCAGAACAAAAGAACTGTGCTTCCTACACACACGGGTCATATCTAGTTCAACTCTGCTTAGGAAACTGACAAGAGCAGTAGCTCCTCTTCAGTCCAATACACTGTACTTGCGGGGAAGAGACACGAGTGCTATTTGCACTGTGTATGGCAATTGGAGCACAATAGTGACTTGTCTTACCAGAAAACTACTCTTGCTCGTAGGACCAAAAACTCCATGTGACTCAATTCCATTTAGGACTGGGAAACAAACGCTAGCTAGCCTTACAAGAAACACACTCTGCTTTTGAGAAAAGAGCACTCTTCTACTCTACTGTGTTTCCCATGGGGTCCGAACAGTGAACTTGCTCAGAACAAAAGAACTGTGCTTCCTACACACAAGGCCATATCTAGTTCAATTCTGCTTAGGAACCTGACAAGAACAGTAGATCCTCTTCAGTCCAATACACTGTACTTGCTGGGAACAGACACCAGTGCTATTTGTCCTGTGTATGGCAATGGCAGCACAATAGTGACTCTTCGTACGAGAAAACAACTCTTGCTCGTAGGACCAGAAACTGCATGTGATTCAACTCCATTTAGGACTGGGAAACAAACTCTAGCTCGTTTTACAAGAAAGACACTCTGCTTTTGAGAAAAGAGCACTCTTCTACTCTACTGTGTTTCCTATAGGGCCAGAACAGTGAGCTTGCTCAGAACAAAAGAACTGTGCTTCCTACACACGGGCCATATCTAGTTCAACTCTGCTTAGGAAACTGACAAAAACAGTAGCTCCTCTTCAGTCCAATACACTGTACTTGCTGGGAACAGACGTGAGAGATATTTGCACTGTGTATGGCAAGGGTAGCGGAATAGTGACTTTCTTTACCAGAAAACAACTCTTGCTCTTAGGACCAGAACCTGCATGTGATTCAACTCCATTTAGGACTGGGAAACAAACGCTAGCTCGCCTTACACAAAACACACTCTGCTTTTGAGAAAAGAGCACTTTTCTACTCTACTGTGTTTCCTAGGGTGTCCGAACAGTGAGCTTGCTCAGAACAAAAGAACTGTGCTTCCTACAAACACGGCCATATCTAGTTCAACTCTGCTTAGGAACCTGACAAGAACAGTAGATCCTCTTCAGTCCAATACACTGTACTTGCTGGGAACAGACGCCAGTGCTATTTGTCCTGTGTATGGCAATGCAGCGCAATAGTGACTTTCCTTACCAGAAAACAACTCTTGCTCTTAGGACCAGAAACTGCATGTGATTCAACTCCATTTAGGACTGGGAAACAAACGCTATCTCGCCTTACACGAAACACACTCTGCTTTTGAGAAAAGAGCACTCTTCTACTCTATTGTGTTTCCTATGGTGTCCGAACAGTGATCTTGCTCAGAACAAAAGACCTGTGCTTCCTACAAACACGGGCATATCTAGTTCAATTCTGCTTAGGAACCTGACATGAACAGTAGATCCTCTTCAGTCCAATACACTGTACTTGCTGGGAACAGACGCCACTGCTATTTGTCCTGTGTATGGCAATGCAGCGCAATAGTGACTTTCCTTACCAGAAAACAACTCTTGCTCGTAGGACCAGAAACTGCCTGGGATTCAAGTCCATTTAGGACTGCGAAACAAACGCTAGCTCGCCTTATAAGAAACACTCTGCTTTTGAGAAAAGAGCACTCTTCTACTCTACTGTGTTTCCTGTAGGGCCAGAACAGGGAGCTTGCTGAGAACAATGAACTGTGCTTCCTACACACACGGCCATATCTAGTTCAATTCTGATTAGAAACCTGACAAGAACTTAGATCCTCTTCAGTCCAATACACTGTACTTGCTGGGAACAGACACCAGTGCTATTTGTCCTGTGTATGGCATGGCAGCGTAATAGTGACTATTCTTACCATAAAACAACTCTTGCTCGTAGGACCAGAAACTGCATGTGATTCAACTCCATTTAGGACTGGGAAACAAACGCTAGCTCACCTTACAAGAAACACACTCTGCTTTAGAAAGAGCACTTTTCTACTCTACTGTGTTTCCTATAGGGCTAGAACAGTGAGCTTGCTCAGAACAAAAGAACTGTGCTTCCTACACACACGGGCCATATCTAGTTCAACTCTGCTTAGGAAACTGACAAGAACAGTAGCTCCTCTTCAGTCTAATACACTGTACTTGCTGGGAACAGACGCAAGTGCTATTTGCACTGTGTATGGCAATGGGAGCGCAATAGTGACTTTCCTTACCAGAAAACAACTCTTGTTCGTAGGAACAGAATCTGTATGGGATTCAACTCCATTTAGGACTGGGAAGCAAATGCTAGCTCGCCTTACAAGGAACACAATCTGCTTTAGAGAAAAGAGCACTTTTCTACTCTACTGTGTTTCCTATAGGGCCAGAACAGTGAGCTTGCTCAGAACATAAGAACTGTGCTTCCTACACACACGGGACTTATGTAGTTCAACTCTGCTTAGGAAACTGACAAGAACAGTAGCTCCTCTTCAGTCCGATACACTGTACTTGCTGGGAACAGACACATGTGCTATTTACACTGTGTCTGGCAATGGGAGCGCAATAGTGACTTTCCTACCAGAAAACATTCCTTGCTCGTAGGACCACAAACTGCATGTGATTCAACGCCATTTAGGACTGGGAAACAAACGCTAGTGTGCCTTACAAGAAACACACTCTGCTTTAGAGAAAAGAGCACTCTTCTACTCTACTGTGTTTCCTACGGGGTCCAAACAGTGAGCTTGCTCAGAACAAAAGAACTGTGCTTCCTACACACACGGCCATATCTAGTTCAACTCTGCTTAGGAAACTGAGAAGAACAGGAGCTCCTCTTCAGTTCGATACACTGTACTTGCTGGGAACAGACGCATGGGCTATTTGCACTGTCTATGGCAATGGGAGCTCAATAGTGACTTTCCTTACGAGAAAACAACTCTTGCTCTTAGTACCAGAAACTGCATGTGATTCAACTCCATTTAGGACTGGAAAACAAACGCTAGCTCGCCTTCCAAGAAACACACTCTGCTTTAGAGAAAAGAGCACTCTTCTACTATACTGTGTTTCCTATGGTATCCGAACAGTGAGCTTGCTCAGAACAAAAAAAACTGTTCTTCCTACACACACGGCCATATCTATTTCAAGTCTGCATAAGAACCTGACAAGAACAGTACATCCTCTTCAGTCCAATACACTGTACTTGCTGCGCACAGACGCCAGTGCTATTTGCCCTGTGTATGGCAATGGCAGCGCAATAGTGACTCTTCTTACCATAAAACAACGCTTGCTCGTAGGATTAGAGAAACTGCATGAGATTCAACTCCATTTAGGACTTGGAAACAAACGCTAGCTCGCCTTACATGAAACACACTCTGCTTTTGAAAAAAGAGCACACTTCTACTCCACTGTGTTTCCTATAGGGTACAAACAGTGAGCTTGCTCAGAACAAAAGAACTGTGCTTCCTACACACATGGACCATATCTAGTTCAACTCTGCTTAGGAAACTGACAAGAACAGTAGCTCCTATTCAGTCCAATACACTGTACTTGCTGGGAACAGATGCGAGTGCTATTTGCATTGTATAAGGCATTTGGATCGCAATAGTGACTCTTCTTACCGGAAACAACTCTTCCTCGTAGGACAAAAAACTGCATGTGACTCAACTCCATTTAGGACTGGGAAACAAATGCGAGCTCGCCTTACAAGAAACATACTCTGCTTTAGAGAAAAGAGCACTCTTCTACTGTACTGTTTTTCCTATAGGGCCAGAAGAGTGAGCTTGCTCAGAACATAAGAACTGTGCCTCCTAAACACACGGGCCATATCTAGTTCATCTCTGCTTAGGAAACTGACAAGAACAGTAGCTCCTCTTCAGTCCAATACACTGTACTTGCTGGGAACAGACGCGAGAGCTATTTGCACTGTGTATGGCAAGGGGAGCGCAATAGTGACTTTCCTTACCAGGAAACAACTCTTTCTCTTAGGACCAAAAACTGCATGTGATTCAACTCCATTTAGGACTGGGAAACAAACGCTAGCTCGCCTTACATGAAACACACTCTTCTTTTGAGAAAAGAGCACTCTTCTACTCTACTGTGTTTCCTATGGTGTCCGAACAGTGAGCTTGCTCAGAACAGAAGAACTGTGCTTCGTACACACACGGCCATATCTAGTTCTATTCTGCTTAGGAACCTGACAAGAACAGTAGATCCTCTTCAGTCCAATACACTGTACATGCTGGGAACAGACGCCATTGTATATTTGTCCTGTGTATGGCAATGGCAGCGCAATAGTGACTCTTCTTACCATAAAACAACTCTTGCTCTTAGGACTAGAAACTGCATGAGATTCAACTCCATTTAGGACTGGGAAACAAACGCTAGCTCGCCTTACAAGAAACACACTCTGCTTTTGAGAAAAGAGCACTCTTCTACTCTACTGTGTTTCCTATAGGGCCAGAACAGTGAGCTTGCTGAGTACAAAAGAACTGTGCTTCCTACTCACGGGCCATAACTAGTTCAACTCTGCTTAGGAAACTGACAAGAACAGTAGATCCTCTTCAGTCCAATACACTGTACTTGCTGGGAACAGACGCCAGTGCTATTTTCACTGTGTACGGCAATTGGAGCACAATAGTGACTCGTCTTACCAGAAAACAACTCTTGCTCATAGGACAAAAAACTGCATGTGACTCAACTCCATTTAGGACTGGGAAACAAACTCTAGCTTGCTTTACAAGAAACACACTCTGCTTTTGAGAAAAGAGCACTCTTCTACTCTACTGTGTTTCCTATAGGGCCAGAACAGTGAGCTTGCTCAGAACAAAAGAACTGTGCTTCCTACACACACGGGTCATATCTAGTTCAACTCTGCTCAGGAAACTGACAAGAACAGTAGCTCCTCTTCATTCCGATACACTGTACTTGCTTGGAACAGACGCAAGTGCTATTTGCACTGTGTATGGCAATGGGAGCGCAATAGTGACTTTCCTTACCAGAAAACAACTCTTGTTCCTAGTACCGGAAACTGCATGTGATTCAACTCCATTTAGGACTAGGAAACCAACGCTAGCTCGCCTTACAAGAAACACACTCTGCTTTAGAGAAAAGAGCACTCATCTACTCTACTGTGTTTCCTATAGGGCCAGAACAGTGAGCTTGCTCAGAACATAAGAACTGTGCTTCCTACACACACGGGCCATATCTAGTTCAACTCTGCTTAGGAAACTGACAGGAACAGTAGCTCCTCTTCAGTCTGATACACTGTACTTGCTGGGAACAGACGCGAGAGCTATTTGCACTGTGTATGGCAAGGGGAGCGCAATAGTGATTTTCCTTACCAGAAAACAACTCTTGCTTGTAGGACCAGAAACTGCATGTGATTCAACTCGATTTAGGACTGGAAACAAACGCTAGCTCGCCTTACAAGAAACACACTCTGCTTTTGAGAAATGAGCACTCTTCTACTCTACTGTGTTTCCTATGGGGTCCGAACAGTGAACTGGCTCAGAACAAAAGAACTGTGCTTCCTACACACAAGGCCATATCTAGTTCAATTCTGCTTAGGAACCTGACAAGAACAGTAGATCCTCTTCAGTCCAATACACTGTACTTGCTGGAACAGACGTCAGTGCTGTTTGTCCTGTGTATGGCAATGGCAGCGCAATAGTGTCTCTTCTTACCAGAAAACAACTCTTGCTCGTAGGACCAGAAACTGCATGCGATTCAACTCCATTTAGGACTGGGAAACAAACACTAGCTCGCCTTACAAGAAACACACTCTGCTTTAGAGAAAAGAGCACTCTTCTACTCTACTGTGTTTCATTTAGGGCAAGAACAGTGAGCTTGCTCAGAACAAATGAACTGTGCTTCCTACACACAGGTTATATCTAGTTCAACTCTGCTTAGGAAACTGACAAGAACAGTAGCTCCTCTTCAGTCCGATACACTGTACTTGCTGGGAACAGACGCCAGTGCTATTTGCACTGTGTATGGCATTGGGAGCGCAATAGTGACTTTCTTTACCAGAAAACAACTCTTGCTCGTAGGACCAGAAACTGCATGGGATTCAAATCCATTTAGGACTGAGAAACAAATGCTAGCTCGCCTTACATGAAACACACTCTGCTTTTGAGAAAAGAGCACTCTTCTACTCTACTGTGTTTCCTATGGGGTCCGAACAGTGAGCTTGCTCAGAACAAAAGAACTGTGCTTCCTACACACACGGGTCATATCTAGTTCAACTCTGCTTAGGAAACTGACAAGAGCAGTAGCTCCTCTTCAGTCCAATACACTGTACTTGCGGGGAAGAGACACGAGTGCTATTTGCACTGTGTATGGCAATTGGAGCACAATAGTGACTTGTCTTACCAGAAAACTACTCTTGCTCGTAGGACCAAAAACTCCATGTGACTCAATTCCATTTAGGACTGGGAAACAAACGCTAGCTAGCCTTACAAGAAACACACTCTGCTTTTGAGAAAAGAGCACTCTTCTACTCTACTGTGTTTCCCATGGGGTCCGAACAGTGAACTTGCTCAGAACAAAAGAACTGTGCTTCCTACACACAAGGCCATATCTAGTTCAATTCTGCTTAGGAACCTGACAAGAACAGTAGATCCTCTTCAGTCCAATACACTGTACTTGCTGGGAACAGACGCCAGTGCTATTTGTCCTGTGTATGGCAATGGCAGCACAATAGTGACTCTTCTTACGAGAAAACAACTCTTGCTCGTAGGACCAGAAACTGCATGTGATTCAACTCCATTTAGGACTGGGAAAAAAACGCTAGCTCGCCTTACAAGAAACACACTCTGCTTTTGAGAAAAGAGCACTCTTCTACTCTACTGTGTTTCCTATAGGGCCAGAACAGTGAGCTTGCTGAGTACAAAAGAACTGTGCTTCCTACTCACGGGCCATAACTAGTTCAACTCTGCTTAGGAAACTGACAAGAACAGTACCTCCTCTTCAGTCCGATACACTGTACTTGCTGGGAACAAACGCGAGTATTATTTGCACTGTGTATGGCAATGGGAGCGCAATAGTGACTTTCCTTACCAGAAAAAAAACTCTTGCTCATAGGACCAGAAACTGCATGTGATTCAACTCTATTTAGGATTGGGAAACAAATGCTAGCTCGCCTCACATGAAACACACTCTGCTTTAGAGAAAAGAGCACTCTTCTACTCTACTGTGTTTCCTATGGGGTCCAAACAGTGAGCTTGCTCAGAACAAAAAACTGTGCTTCCTACACACGGACCATATGTAGTTCAACTCTGCTTAGGAAACTGACAAGAACAGTAGCTCCTCTTCAGTCTGATACACATTACTTGCTGGGAACAGACGTGAGTGCTATTTGCACTGTGTATGGCAATTCGAGCCCAATAGTGACTTTCCTTACGAGAAAACAACTCTTGCTCTTTGTACCAGAACCTGCATGTGATTCAACTCCATTTAAGACTGGGAAACAAACGCTAGCTTGCCTTCCAAGAAACACACTCTGCTTTAGAGAAAAGAGCACTCTTCTACTCTACTGTGTTTCCTATGGTGTCCGAACAGTGAGCTTTCTCAGAACAAAAAAAACCTGTTCTTCCTACAAACACGGCCATATCTATTTCAAGTCTGCTTAAGAACCTGACAAGAACGGTAGATCCTCTTCAGTCCAATACACTGTACTTGCTTCGCACAGACGCCAGTGCTATTTGTCCTGTGTATGGCAATGGCAGCGCAATAGTGACTCTTCTTACCAGAAAACAACTCTTGCTCGTAGTACCAGAAACTGCATGGGATTCAACTCAACTTAGGACTGGGAAACAAACGCTAGTTCGCCTTACAAGAAACACACTCTGCTTTTGAAAAAAGAACACTTTTCTACTCCACTGTGTTTCCTATGGGGTACAAACAGTGAGCTTGCTCAGAACAAAAGAACTGTGCTTCCTACACACAAGGCCATATCTAGTTCAATTCTGCTTAGGAACCTGACAAGAACAGTAGCTCCTCTTCAGTCCAATACACTCTACTTGCTGGGAACAGACGCGAGAGCTTTTGCACTGTGTATGGCAAGGGGAGCGGAATAGTGACTTTCCTTACCAGAAAACAACTCTTGCTCGTAGGACCAGAAACTGCATGTGATTCAACTCCATTTAGGACTGGGAAACAAACGCTAGCTTGCCTTACAAAAAACACACTCTGCTTTTGAGAAAAGAGCACTCTTCTACTCTACTGTGTTTCCTATAGGGCCAGAACAGTGAGCTTGCTGAGTACAAAAGAACTGTGCTTCCTACTCACGGGCCATAACTAGTTCAACTCTGCTTAGGAAACTGACAAGAACAGTACCTCCTCTTCAGTCCGATACACTGTACTTGCTGGGAACAAACGCGAGTATTATTTGCACTGTGTATGGCAATGGGAGCGCAATAGTGACTTTCCTTACCAGAAAAAAACTCTTGCTCGTAGGACCAGAAACTGCATGTGATTCAACTCTATTTAGGATTGGGAAACAAATGCTAGCTCGCCTCACATGAAACACACTCTGCTTTAGAGAAAAGAGCACTCTTCTACTCTACTGTGTTTCCTATGGGGTCCAAACAGTGAGCTTGCTCAGAACAAAAAACTGTGCTTCCTACACACGGACCATATGTAGTTCAACTCTGCTTAGGAAACTGACAAGAAGAGTAGCTCCTCTTCAGTCTGATACACATTACTTGCTGGGAACAGACGTGAGTGCTATTTGCACTGTGTATGGCAATTCGAGCCCAATAGTGACTTTCCTTACGAGAAAACAACTCTTGCTCTTAGTACCAGAACCTGCATGTGATTCAACTCCATTTAAGACTGGGAAACAAACGCTAGCTCGCCTTCCAAGAAACACACTCTGCTTTAGAGAAAAGAGCACTCTTCTACTCTACTGTGTTTCCTATGGTGTCCGAACAGTGAGCTTTCTCAGAACAAAAAAAACCTGTTCTTCCTACAAACACGGCCATATCTATTTCAAGTCTGCTTAAGAACCTGACAAGAACGGTAGATCCTCTTCAGTCCAATACACTGTACTTGCTTCGCACAGACGCCAGTGCTATTTGTCCTGTGTATGGCAATGGCAGCGCAATAGTGACTCTTCTTACCAGAAAACAACTCTTGCTCGTAGTACCAGAAACTGCATGGGATTCAACTCAACTTAGGACTGGGAAACAAACGCTAGTTCGCCTTACAAGAAACACACTCTGCTTTTGAAAAAAGAACACTTTTCTACTCCACTGTGTTTCCTATGGGGTACAAACAGTGAGCTTGCTCAGAACAAAAGAACTGTGCTTCCTACACACAAGGCCATATCTAGTTCAATTCTGCTTAGGAACCTGACAAGAACAGTAGCTCCTCTTCAGTCCAATACACTCTACTTGCTGGGAACAGACGCGAGAGCTTTTGCACTGTGTATGGCAAGGGGAGCGGAATAGTGACTTTCCTTACCAGAAAACAACTCTTGCTCGTAGGACCAGA
>NW_026736439.1:0-70125 GCF_949786415.1 Peromyscus eremicus
GTGTATTGGGCTGAAGATGAGCTAATGTTCTTGTCATTTTCCTAAGCAGAGTTGAATTAGATATGGCACGAGTGTCTAGGAAGCACAGTTCTTTTGTTCTCAGCAACCTCACAATTCGGACCCCATAGTAATCAAAGTAGATTGAAGAGTGTACTTTACTCAAGAAGAAGAGTGTGTTTCTTGTAAGGTGAGCTAGCGTTTGTTTCCCAGTCCTAAATGGAGTTGAATGGCATTCACTTTCTGGTCCTATGAACAAGAGTTGTTTTCTGGTAAGAAGAGTAACTATTGTGCTCCCATTGCTGTACACAGTGCAAAGAGCACTCGCGTATGTGCCCAGCAAGTGCAGTGTATTGGACTGAAGGGGAGCTAATGTTCTTGTCAGTTTCCTAAGCAGAGTTGATCTAGATATGACCGTGTGTGTAGGAAGCACAGTTCTTTTGTTCTGAGCAAGCTCACTGTTTGGACCCCATAGGTAACACAGTAGAGTAGATGTGTGCCCTATTCTCAAAAGCAGAGTGTGTTTCTTGTAAGGCGAGCTAGCTTTTTTCCCAATCCTAACTGGAGTTGAATCACATGCAGTTTCTGGTCCTATGAGCAAGAGTTGTTTTGTGGTAAGAAGAGTCACTATTGTGCTCCCATTGTCATACACAGGGCAATAGCACTGGCGTCTGTTCCCAGTAAGTACAGTGTATTGGACTGAAGAGGATCTACTGTTCTTGTCAGTTTCCTAAGGAGAATTGAACTATATATGGCCCGTGTGTGTAGGAAGCACAGTTCTTTTTTTCTGAGCAAGCTCACTGTTCTGGCCCTATAAAAAACACAGTAGAGTAGAAAAGGGCTCTTTTCTCAAAAGCAGAGTGTGTTTCTTCTAAGGCGAGCTAGCGTTTGTTTCTCAGTCCTAAATGGAGTTGAATCAAATGCAGTTTTTGGTCCTACGAGCAAGAGTTTTTTTCTGGTAAGAGAGTCAGTATTGCGCTCCCATTGCCATACACAGTACATATAGCACTCGCGTTTGTTTAACGCAAGTACAGTGTATTGTCTGAAGAGGAGATACTGTTCTTGTCAGTTTCCTAAGCAGAGTTGAACTAGATATGGCCCGTGTTTGTAGGAAGCACACTTCTTTTGTTCTGACCAAGCTCACTGTTTGAACCCCATAGGAAACACAGTAGAGTAGAAGAGTGCTCTTTTCTCAAAAGCAGAGTGTGTTTCTTGAAAGGCGAGCTAGCATTTGTTTCCCAGTCCTAAATGGAGTTGAAATACACATGCAGTTTCTGGTCCTACGAGCAAGAGTTGTTTTCTGGTAAGAAGAGTCACTATTGCGCTCCCATTTTCATACACAATGCAAATAGCACTGTCGTCTGTTCCAGCAAGTACAGTGTATTGGACTGAAGAGGATCTACTGTTCTTGTCAGTTTCCTGAGCACAATTGAACTAGATATGGCCATGTGTAGGAAGCACAGTTCTTTTGTTCTGAGCAAGCTCACTGTTCTGGCCCTATAGGAAACACATTAGAGTAGAAGAGTGCTGTTTTCTCAAAAGCAGAGTGTGTTTCTTGTAAGTCGAGCTAGCGTTTGTTTTCCCAGTCCTAAATGTAGTTGAATCACATGCAGTTTCTGGTCCTAGGAGCAAGAATTGTTTTGTGGTAAGAAGATTCACTATTGCGCTCCCATTGTCATACACAATGCAAATAGCACTGGCGTCTGTTCCAGCAAGTACAGTGTACTGGACTGAATAGGATCTACTGTACTTGTCAGTTTCCTAAGCAAAATTGAACTAGATATGGCCATGTGTAGGAAGCACAGTTCTTTTGTTCTGAGCAAGCTCACTGTTTCTGGTGATATAGGAAACACAGTAGAGTAGAAGAGTGCTGTTTTCTCAAAAGCAGAGTGTGTTTCTTGTAAGGCGAGCTAGCGTTTGTTTCCAAGTTCTAAATGGAGTTGAATCACATGCAGTTTTTGGTCCTACACGCAAGAGTTGTTTTCTGGTAAGGAAAGTCACTATTGCGCTCCATTGCCATACACAGTGCAAATAGCCCTCGCATCTGTTCCCATCAAGTACAGTGTATTGGGCTGAAGAGGAGCTAATGTTCTTGTCATTTTCCTAAGCAGAATTGAATTAGATATGGCGCGAGTGTGTAGGAAGCACAGTTCTTTTGTTCTCAGCAACCTCACAATTCGGACCCCATAGTAATCAAAGTAGAGTTGAAGAGTGTACTTTACTCAAGAAGAAGAGTGTGTTTCTTGTAAGGTGAGCTAGCGTTTGTTTCCCAGTCCTAAATGGAGTTGAATGACATTCACTTTCTGGTCCTATGAACAAGAGTTGTTTTCTGGTAAGAAGAGTAACTATTGTGCTCCCATTGCTGTACACAGTGCAAAGAGCACTCGCGTATGTGCCCAGCAAGTGCAGTGTATTGGGACTGAAGAGGAGCTACTGTTCTTGTCAGTTTCCTAAGCAGAGTTGAACTAGATATGACCCGTGTGTGTAGGAAGCACAGTTCTTTTGTTCTGAGCAAGCTCACTCTTTGGACCCATAGGAAACACAGTAGAGTAGATGTGTGCCCTATTCTCAAAAGCAGAGTGTGTTTCTTGTAAGGCGAGCTAGCGTTTTTCCCAATCCTAACTGGAATTGAATCACATGCAGTTTCTGGTCCTATGAGCAAGAGTTGTTTTGTGGTAAGAAGAGTCACTATTGTGCTCCCATTGTCATACACAGGGCAAATAGCACTGGCGTCTGTTCCCAGTAAGTACAGTGTATTGGACTGAAGAGGATCTACTGTTCTTGTCAGTTTCCTAAGGAGAATTGAACTAGATATGGCACGTGTGTGTAGGAAGCACAGTTCTTTTGTTCTGAGCAAGCTCACTGTTCTGGCCCTATAAAAAACACAGTAGAGTAGAAAAGGGCTCTTTTCTCAAAAGCAGAGTGTGTTTCTTCTAAGGCGAGCTAGCGTTTGTTTCTCAGTCCTAAATGGAGTTGAATCAAATGCAGTTTTTGGTCCTACGAGCAAGAGTTGTTCTCTGGTAAGAAGAGTCAGTATTGCGCTCCCATTGCCATACACAGTACATATAGCACTCGCGTTTGTTTAACGCAAGTACAGTGTATTGGTCTGAAGAGGAGCTACTGTTCTTGTCAGTTTCCTAAGCAGAGTTGAACTAGATATGGCCCGTGTGTGTAGGAAGCACAACTTCTTTTGTTCTGACCAAGCTCACTGTTCGAACCCCAAAGGAAACACAGTAGAGTAGAAGAGTGCTCTTTTCTCAAAAGCAGAGTGTGTTTCTTGAAAGGCGAGCTAGCATTTGTTTCCCAGTCCTAAATGGAGTTGAAATACACATGCAGTTTCTGGTCCTACGAGCAAGAGTTGTTTTCTGGTAAGAAGAGTCACTATTGCGCTCCCATTTTCATACACAATGCAAATAGCACTGTCGTCTGTTCCCAGCAAGTACAGTGTATTGGACTGAAGAGGATCTACTGTTCTTGTCAGTTTCCTGAGCACAATTGAACTAGATATGGCCATGTGTAGGAAGCACAGTTCTTTTGTTCTGAGCAAGCTCACTGTTCTGGCCCTATAGGAAACAAATTAGAGTAGAAGTGTGCTGTTTTCTCAAAAGCAGAGTGTGTTTCTTGTAAGTCGAGCTAGCATTTGTTTCCCAGTCCTAAGTGGAGTTGAAATACACATGCAGTTTCTGGTCCTATGAGCAAGAGTTGTTTTCTGGTAAGAAGAGTCACTATTGCGCTCCCATTGCCATACACAGTGCAAATAGCCCTCGCATCTGTTCCCAGCAAGTACAGTGTATTGGGCTGAAGAGGAGCTAATGTTCTTGTCATTTTCCTAAGCAGAGTTGAACTAGATATGGCCCGTGTGTGTAGGAAGCACCGTTCTTTTGTTTTGAGCAAGCTCACTGTTCGAACACCATAGGAAACACAGTAGAGTAGAAGAGTGCGCTTTTCTCAAAAGCAGAGTGTGTTTCTTGTAAGGCGAGCTATCATTTGTTTCCCAGTCCTAAATGGAGTTGAAATACACATGCAGTTTCTGGTCCTACGAGCAAGAGTTGTTTTCTCGTAAGAAGAGTCACTATTGCGCTCCCTTTGCCATACACAGTTCAAATAGCACTCGTGTCTGTTCCCAACAAGTACAGTGTATTGGAAAGAAGAGGAGCTACTGTTCTTGTCAGTTTCATAAGCAGAGTTGAACTAGATATGGCCCGTGTGTGTAGGAAGCACAGTTCTTTTGTTCTCAGCAAGCTCACTGTCCTGGCCCTACAGGAAACACAGTAGAGTAGAAGAGCGCTCTTTCCTCAAAAGCAGAGTGTGTTTCTAGTAAGGCGAGCTAGTGTTTTTTTCCCAGTCCTAAATGGAGTTGAATCACATGCAGTTTCTGGTCCTAAGATCAAGAGTTGTTTTCTGGTAAGAAGAGTCTCTATTGTGCTCCCATTGCTGTTCACAGTTCAAATAGTACTCGCGTCTGTTCCCAGCAAGTACAGTGTATTGGACTGAAGAGGAGCTACTGTTCATGTCATTTTCCGAAGCAGAGTTGAATTAGATATGGCGTGAGTGTGTAGGAAGCACAGTTCTTTTGTTCTCAGCAAGCTCACTGTTCGGACCCCATAGAAAACACAGTAGAGTAGAAGAGTGCTCATTACTCAAAAAGAAGACTGTGTTTCTTGTAAGGCGAGCTAGTGTTTCTTTCCCAGTCCATATGGAGTTGAATCACATACAGTTTTTGGTCCTACGAGCAAGAGTTGTTTTTGGTAAGGAAAGTCACTATTGCGCTCCATTTCCATACATAGTGCAAATTGCACTCGCGTCTGTTCGAAGCAAGTACAGTGTATTGGACTGAAGAGGAGCTACTGTTCTCGTCAGTTTCCAAAGCAGAGTTGAACTAGATATGGCCCGTGTGTGTAGGAAGCACAGTTCTTTTGTTCTGAGATAGCTCACTGTTCTGGCCCTATAGGAAACACTTTAGAGTATAAGAGTGCTCTTTTCTAAAAAACTGAGTGTGTTTCATGTCAGGCGAGCTAGCATTTGTTTCCCAGTCCAAAATGGAGCTGAATCACATGCAGTTTCTGGTCCTAGGAGCAAGAGTTGTTTTCTGGTAAGAAGAGTCACTATTGTGCTCCCATTGCCGTACACAGTGCAAATAGCACTCGCGTCTGTTCCCAGCAAGTACAGTGTATTGGACTGAAGAGGAGCTACTGTTCTTGTCAGTTTCCTAATCAGAGTTGAACTAGATATGGCCCGTGTGTGTAGGAAGCACAGTTCTTTTGTACTCAGCAAGATCACTGTTCTGGCCCTATAGGAAACACAGTAGAGTAGAAGAGTGCTCTTTCCTCAAAAGCAGAGTGTGTTTCTTGTAAGGCGAGCTAGCGTTTGTTTCCCAGTCCTAAATGGAGTTGAATCAAATGCAGTTTCATGTCCTACGAGCAAGAGTTGTTTTCTGGTAAGGAAAGTCACTATTGCGCTCCCATTGCCATACACAGTGCAAATAGCACTCGCGTCTGTTCCCAGCAAGTACAGTGTATTGGACTGAAGAGGATCTACTGTTCTTGTCAGTTTCCTAAGGAGAATTGAACTAGATATGGCCTGTGTGTGTAGGAAGCACAGTTCTTTTGTTCTGAGCAAGCTCACTCTTCTGGTCCTATTGGAAACACAGTAGAGTAGAAAAGGCCTCTTTTCTCAAAAGCAGAGTGTGTTTCTTCTAAGGCGAGCTAGCGTTTGTTTCTCAGTCCTAAATGGAGTTGAATCAAATGCAGTTTTTGGTCCTACGAGCAAGAGTTTTTTTCTGGTAAAAGGAGTCATTATTGTGCTCCCATTGCCATACACAGTACATAAAGCACTCGCGTTTGTTTAACACATGTACAGTGTATTGGTCTGAAGAGCAGCTACTGTTCTTGTCAGTTTCCTAAGCAGAGTTGAACTAGATATGGCCCGTGTGTGTAGGAAGCACACTTCTTTTGTTCTGACCAAGCTCACTGTTGAACACCACAGGAAACACAGTAGAGTAGGAGAGTGCTCTTTTCTCAAAAGCAGAGTGTGTTTCTTGTAAGGCCAGCTAGCATATGTTACCCAGTCCTAAGTGGAGTTGAAATACACATGCAGTTTCTGGTCCTACGAGCAAGAGTTGTTTTCTGGTAAGAAGAGTCACTATTGCGCTCCCATTTCCATACACAATGCAAATAGCACTGGCGTCTGTTCCCAGCAAGTACAGTGTATTGGACTGAAGAGGATCTACTGTTCTTGTCAGTTTCCTGAGCAGAATTGAACTAGATATGGCCCGTGTGTGTAGGAAACACAGTTCTTTTGTTCTGAGCAAGCTCACTGTTCTGGCCCTATAGGAAACACAGTAGAGTAGATGAGTGCTCTTTTCTCTAAAGCAGAGTGTGTTTCTTGTAAGGCGAGCTAGAGTTTGTTTCCCAGTCCTAAATGGAGTTGAATCACATGCAGTTTCTGGTCCTACCAGTAAGAGTTGTTTTCTGGTAAGGAAAGTCACTATTGTGCTCCCATTGTCAAACACAGGGCAAATAGCACTGGTGTCTGTTCCCAGCATGTACAGTGTATTGGACTGAGGAGGATCTACTGTTCTTGACAGTTTCCTAAGCAGAGTTGAACTAGATATGGCCGTGTGTGTAGGAAGCACAGTTCTTTTGTTCTGAGCAAGCTCACTGTTCTGGCCCTATAGGAAACACAGTAGAGTAGAAGAGTGCTCTTTCCTCAAAAGCAGAGTGTGTTTCTTGTAAGGCGAGCTAGCGTTTGTTTCCCTGTCCTAAATGGAGTTGAATCACATGCAGTTTCAGGTCCTACGAGCAAGAGTTGTTTTCTGGTAAGGAAAGTCACTTTTGCGCTCCCATTGCCATACACAGTGCAAATAGCACTGGTGTCTGCTCCCAGCAAGTACAGTGTATTGGACTGAAGAGGAGCTACTGTTCTTGTCAGTTTCCTAAGCAGAGTTGAACTAGATATGACCCGTGTGTGTCGGAAGCACAGTTCTTTTGTTCTGAGCAAGCTCACTGTTTGAACCCCATAGGAAACACAGTAGAGTAGATGTGTGCCCTATTCTCAAAAGCAGAGTGTGTTTCTTGTAAGGCGAGCTAGCGTTTGTTTCCCAGTCCTAAATGGAGTTGAATCACATGCAGTTTCTGGTCCTACAAGCAAGAGTTGTTTTCTGGTAAGAAGAGTCACTATTGCGCTCCCATTTTCATACACAGCGCAAATAGCACTGGCTTCTGTTCCCAGCATGTACAGTGTATTGGACTGAAGAGGATCTCCTGTTCTTGTCAGGTTCAAAGCAGTGTTGAGCTAGATATGGCCCATGTGTGTAGGAAGCACAGTTCTTTTGTACTCAGCAAGATCACTGTTCTGGCCCTATAGGAAACACAGTAGAGTAGAAGTGTGCTCTTTCCTCAAAAGCAGAGTGTGTTTCTTGTAAGACGAGCTAGCGTTTGTTTCCCAACCTAAATGGAGTTGAATCACATGCAGTTTCAGGTCCTACGAGCAAGAGTTGTTTTCTGGTAAGGAAAGTCACTATTGTGCTCCCATTGCCCTACAGTGTGCAAATAGCTCTCGCTTCTGTTGCCTGCAAGTACAGTGTATTGGACTGAAGAGGAGCTACTGTTCTTGTCAGTTTCCTAAACAGAGTTGAACTAAATATGACCCGTGTGTGTAGGAAGCACAGTTCTTTTGTTCTGAGCAAGCTCACTGTTTGGAACCCATAGGAAACACAGTAGAGTAGATGTGTGCCCTATTCTCAAAAGCAGAGTGTGTTTCTTGTAAGGCGAGCTAGCGTTTGTTTCCCAATCCTAAATGGAGTTGAATCACATGCAGTTTCTGTTCCTACGGGCAAGAGTTGTTTTGTGGTAAGAAGAGTCACTATTGTGCTCCCATTGTCTTACACAGGGCAAATGGCACTGGCGTCTGTTCCCAGTAAGCACAGTGTATTGGACTGAAGAGGATCTACTGTTCTTGTCAGTTTCCTAAGGAGAATTGAACTAGATATGGCCCGTGTGTGTAGGAAGCACAGTTCTTTTGTTCTGAGCAAGCTTACTGTTCTGGCCCTATAGGAAACACAGCAGAGTAGAAAAGGGCTCTTTTCTCAAAAGCAGAGTGTGTTTCTTGTAAGTCGAGCTAGCGTTTGTTTCCCAGTCCTAAATGTAGTTGAATCACATGCAGTTTCTGGTCCTAGGAGCAAGAATTGTTTTGTGGTAAGAGGAGTCACTATTGTGCTCCCATTGTCATACACAATACAAATAGCACTGGCGTCTGTTCCCAGCAAGTACAGTGTACTGGACTGAATAGGATCTACTGTACTTGTCAGTTTCCTAAGCAAAATTGAACTAGATATGGCCATGTGTAGGAAGCACAGTTCTTTTGTTCTGAGCAAGCTCACTGTTCTGGTGCTATAGGAAACACAGTAGAGTAGAAGAGTGCTGTTTTCTCAAAAGCAGAGTGTGTTTCTTGTAAGGCGAGCTAGCGTTTGTTTCCAAGTTCTAAATGGAGTTGAATCACATGCAGTTTTTGGTCCTACACGCAAGAGTTGTTTTCTGGTAAGGAAAGTCACTATTGCGCTCCCATTGCCATACACAGTGCAAATAGCCCTCGCATCTGTTCCCATCAAGTACAGTGTATTGGGCTGAAGATGAGCTAATGTTCTTGTCATTTTCCTAAGCAGAATTGAATTAGATATGGCGCGAGTGTGTAGGAAGCACAGTTCTTTTGTTCTCAGCAACCTCACAATTCGGACCCCATAGTAATCAAAGTAGAGTTGAAGAGTGTACTTTACTCAAGAAGAAGAGTGTGTTTCTTGTAAGGTGAGCTAGCGTTTGTTTCCCAGTCCTAAATGGAGTTGAATGACATTCACTTTCTGGTCCTATGAACAAGAGTTGTTTTCTGGTAAGAAGAGTAACTATTGCGCTCCCATTGCTGTACACAGTGCAAAGAGCACTCGCGTATGTGCCCAGCAAGTGCAGTGTATTGGACTGAAGAGGAGCTACTGTTCTTGTCAGTTTCCTAAGCAGAGTTGAACTAGATATGACCCGTGTGTGTAGGAAGCACAGTTCTTTTGTTCTGAGCAAGCTCGCTGTTTGGACACCATAGGAAACACAGTAGAGTAGACGTGTGCCCTATTCTCAAAACCAGAGTGTGTTTCTTGTAAGGCGAGCTAGCGTTTATCCCAATCCTAACTGGAGTTGAATCACATGCAGTTTCTGGTCCTATGAGCAAGAGTTGTTTTGTGGTAAGAAGAGTCACTATTGTGCTCCCATTGTCATACACAGGGCAAATAGCACTGGCGTCTGTTCCCAGTAAGTACAGTGTATTGGACTGAAGAGGATCTACTGTTCTTGTCAGTTTCCTAAGGAGAATTGAACTAGATATGGCCCGTGTGTGTAGGAAGCACAGTTCTTTTGTTCTGAGGAAGCTCACTGTTCTGGCCCTATAAAAAACACAGTAGAGTAGAAAAGGGCTCTTTTCTCAAAAGCAGAGTGTGTTTCTTCTAAGGCGAGCTAGCGTTTGTTTCCCAGTCCTAAATGGAGTTGAATCAAATGCAGTTTTTGGTCCTACGAGCAAGAGTTTTTTTCTGGTAAGAAGAGTCAGTATTGCGCTCCCATTGCCATACACAGTACATATAGCACTCGCGTTTGTTTAACGCAAGTACAGTGTATTGTCTGAAGAGGAGATACTGTTCTTGTCAGTTTCCTAAGCAGAGTTGAACTAGATATGGCCCGTGTTTGTAGGAAGCACACTTCTTTTGTTCTGACCAAGCTCACTGTTTGAACCCCATAGGAAACACAGTAGAGTAGAAGAGTGCTCTTTTCTCAAAAGCAGAGTGTGTTTCTTGAAAGGCGAGCTAGCATTTGTTTCCCAGTCCTAAATGGAGTTGAAATACACATGCAGTTTCTGGTCCTACGAGCAAGAGTTGTTTTCTGGTAAGAAGAGTCACTATTGCGCTCCCATTTTCATACACAATGCAAATAGCACTGTCGTCTGTTCCCAGCAAGTACAGTGTATTGGACTGAAGAGGATCTACTGTTCTTGTCAGTTTCCTGAGCACAATTGAACTAGATATGGCCATGTGTAGGAAGCACAGTTCTTTTGTTCTGAGCAAGCTCACTGTTCTGGCCCTATAGGAAACAAATTAGAGTAGAAGAGTGCTGTTTTCTCAAAAGCAGAGTGTGTTTCTTGTAAGTCGAGCTAGCGTTTGTTTCCCAGTCCTAAATGTAGTTGAATCACATGCAGTTTCTGTTCCTAGGAGCAAGAATTGTTTTGTGGTAAGAAGAGTCACTATTGCGCTCCCATTGTCATACACAATGCAAATAGCACTGGCGTCTGTTCCCAGCAAGTACAGTGTACTGGACTGAATAGGATCTACTGTACTTGTCAGTTTCCTAAGCAAAATTGAACTAGATATGGCCATGTGTAGGAAGCACAGTTCTTTTGTTCTGAGCAAGCTCACTGTTCTGGTGCTATAGGAAACACAGTAGAGTAGAAGAGTGCTGTTTTCTCAAAAGCAGAGTGTGTTTCTTGTAAGGCGAGCTAGCGTTTGTTTCCAAGTTCTAAATGGAGTTGAATCACATTCAGTTTTTGGTCCTACACGCAAGAGTTGTTTTCTGGTAAGGAAAGTCACTATTGCGCTCCCATTGCCATACACAGTGCAAATAGCCCTCGCATCTGTTCCCATCAAGTACAGTGTATTGGGCTGAAGAGGAGCTAATGTTCTTGTCATTTTCCTAAGCAGAATTGAATTAGATATGGCGCGAGTGTGTATTAAGCACAGTTCTTTTGTTCTCAGCAACCTCACAATTCGGACCCCATAGTAATCAAAGTAGAGTTGAAGAGTGTACTTTACTCAAGAAGAAGAGTGTGTTTCTTGTAAGGTGAGCTAGCGTTTGTTTCCCAGTCCTAAATGGAGTTGAATGACATTCACTTTCTGGTCCTATGAACAAGAGTTGTTTTCTGGTAAGAAGAGTAACTATTGCGCTCCCATTGCTGTACACAGTGCAAAGAGCACTCGCGTATGTGCCCAGCAAGTGCAGTGTATTGGACTGAAGAGGAGCTACTGTTCTTGTCAGTTTCCTAAGCAGAGTTGAACTAGATATGACCCGTGTGTGTAGGAAGCACAGTTCTTTTGTTCTGAGCAAGCTCACTCTTTGGACCCCATAGGAAACACAGTAGAGTAGATGTGTGCCCTATTCTCAAAAGCAGAGTGTGTTTCTTGTAAGGCGAGCTAGCGTTTTTCCCAATCCTGACTGGAGTTGAATCACATGCAGTTTCTGGTCCTATGAGCAAGAGTTGTTTTGTGGTAAGAAGAGTCACTATTGTGCTCCCATTGTCATACACAGGGCAAATAGCACTGGCGTCTGTTCCCAGTAAGTACAGTGTATTGGACTGAAGAGGATCTACTGTTCTTGTCAGTTTCCTAAGGAGAATTGAACTAGATATGGCCCGTGTGTGTAGGAAGCACAGTTCTTTTGTTCTGAGCAAGCTCACTGTTCTGGCCCTATAAAAAACACAGTAGAGTAGAAAAGGGCTCTTTTCTCAAAAGCAGAGTGTGTTTCTTCTAAGGCGAGCTAGCGTTTGTTTCTCAGTCCTAAATGGAGTTGAATCAAATGCAGTTTTTGGTCCTACGAGCAAGAGTTGTTCTCTGGTAAGAAGAGTCAGTATTGTGCTCCCATTGCCATACACAGTACATATAGCACTCGCGTTTGTTTAACGCAAGTACAGTGTATTGGTCTGAAGAGGAGCTACTGTTCTTGTCAGTTTCCTAAGCAGAGTTGAACTAGATATGGCCCGTGTGTGTAGGAAGCACAACTTCTTTTGTTCTGACCAAGCTCACTGTTCGAACCCCAAAGGAAACACAGTAGAGTAGAAGAGTGCTCTTTTCTCAAAAGCAGAGTGTGTTTCTTGAAAGGCGAGCTAGCATTTGTTTCCCAGTCCTAAATGGAGTTGAAATACACATGCAGTTTCTGGTCCTACGAGCAAGAGTTGTTTTCTGGTAAGAAGAGTCACTATTGCGCTCCCATTTTCATACACAATGCAAATAGCACTGGCGTCTGTTCCCAACAAGTACAGTGTATTGGACTGAAGAGGATCTACTGTTCTTGTCAGTTTCCTGAGCACAATTGAACTAGATATGGCCATGTGTAGGAAGCACAGTTCTTTTGTTCTGAGCAAGCTCACTGTTCTGGCCCTATAGGAAACACATTAGAGTAGAAGAGTGCTGTTTTCTCAAAAGCAGAGTGTGTTTCTTGTAAGGCGAGCTAGCGTTTGTTTCCCAGTCCTAAATGTAGTTGAATCACATGCAGTTTTTGGTCCTACACGCAAGAGTTGTTTTCTGGTAAGGAAAGTCACTATTGCGCTCCCATTGCCATACACAGTGCAAATAGCCCTCGCATCTGTTCCCAGCAAGTACAGTGTATTGGGCTGAAGAGGAGCTAATGTTCTTGTCATTTTCCTAAGCAGAGTTGAACTAGATATGGCCCGTGTGTGTAGGAAGCACCGTTCTTTTGTTTTGAGCAAGTTCACTGTTCGAACACCATAGGAAACACAGTAGAGTAGAAGAGTGCGCTTTTCTCAAAAGCAGAGTGTGTTTCTTGTAAGGCGAGCTATCATTTGTTTCCCAGTCCTAAATGGAGTTGAAATACACATGCAGTTTCTGGTCCTACGAGCAAGAGTTGTTTTCTCGTAAGAAGAGTCACTATTGCGCTCCCTTTGCCATACACAGTTCAAATAGCACTCGTGTCTGTTCCCAACAAGTACAGTGTATTGGACTGAAGAGGAGCTACTGTTCTTGTCAGTTTCCTAAGCAGAGTTGAACTAGATATGGCCCGTGTGTGTAGGAAGCACAGTTCTTTTGTTCTCAGCAAGCTCACTGTCCTGGCCCTACAGGAAACACAGTAGAGTAGAAGAGCGCTCTTTTCTCAAAAGCAGAGTGTGTTTCTAGTAAGGCGAGCTAGTGTTTTTTTCCCAGTCCTAAATGGAGTTGAATCACATGCAGTTTCTGGTCCTAAGATCAAGAGTTGTTTTCTGGTAAGAAGAGTCTCTATTGTGCTCCCATTGCTGTTCACAGTGCAAATAGTACTCGCGTCTGTTCCCAGCAAGTACAGTGTATTGGACTGAAGAGGAGCTACTGTTCATGTCATTTTCCGAAGCAGAGTTGAATTAGATATGGCGTGAGTGTGTAGGAAGCACAGTTCTTTTGTTCTCAGCAAGCTCACTGTTCGGACCCCATAGAAAACACAGTAGAGTAGAAGAGTGCTCATTACTCAAAAAGAAGACTAGTGTTTCTTTCCCAGTCCATATGGAGTTGAATCACATACAGTTTTTGGTCCTACGAGCAAGAGTTGTTTTTGGTAAGGAAAGTCACTATTGCGCTCCATTTCCATACATAGTGCAAATTGCACTCGCGTCTGTTCGAAGCAAGTACAGTGTATTGGACTGAAGAGGAGCTACTGTTCTCGTCAGTTTCCAAAGCAGAGTTGAACTAGATATTGCCCGTGTGTGTAGGAAGCACAGTTCTTTTGTTCTGAGATAGCTCACTGTTCTGGCCCTATAGGAAACACTTTAGAGTATAAGAGTGCTCTTTTCTAAAAAACTGAGTGTGTTTCATGTCAGGCGAGCTAGCATTTGTTTCCCAGTCCAAAATGGAGCTGAATCACATGCAGTTTCTGGTCCTAGGAGCAAGAGTTGTTTTCTGGTAAGAAGAGTCACTATTGTGCTCCCATTGCAGTACACAGTGCAAATAGCACTCGCGTCTGTTCCCAGCAAGTACAGTGTATTGGACTGAAGAGGAGCTACTGTTCTTGTCAGTTTCCTAATCAGAGTTGAACTAGATATGGCCCGTGTGTGTAGGAAGCACAGTTCTTTTGTACTCAGCAAGATCACTGTTCTGGCCCTATAGGAAACACAGTAGAGTAGAAGAGTGCTCTTTCCTCAAAAGCAGAGTGTGTTTCTTGTAAGGCGAGCTAGCGTTTGTTTCCCAGTCCTAAATGGAGTTGAATCAAATGCAGTTTCATGTCCTACGAGCAAGAGTTGTTTTCTGGTAAGGAAAGTCACTATTGCGCTCCCATTGCCATACACAGTGCAAATAGCACTCGCGTCTGTTCCCAGCAAGTACACTGTATTGGACTGAAGAGGAGCTACTGTTCTTGTCAGTTTCCTAAGCAGAGTTGAACTAGAAATGACCCGTGTGTGTAGGAAGCAAAATTATTTTGTTCTGAGCAAGCTCACTGTTTGGATCCCATAGGAAACACAGTAGAGAAGATGTGTGCCCTATTCTCAAAAGCAGAGCGTGTTTCTTGTAAGGCGAGCTAGCGTTTGTTTCCCAGTCCTAAGTGGATTGAATCAAATGCAGTTTCTGGTCCTACGAGCAAGAGTTGTTTTCTCGTAAGAAGAGTCACTATTGCGCTCCCTTTGCCATACACAGTTCAAATAGCACTCGTGTCTGTTCCCAACAAGTACAGTGTATTGGACTGAAGAGGAGCTACTGTTCTTGTCAGTTTCCTAAGCAGAGTTGAACTAGATATGGCCCGTGTGTGTAGGAAGCACAGTTCTTTTGTTCTCAGCAAGCTCACTGTCCTGGCCCTACAGGAAACACAGTAGAGTAGAAGAGCGCTCTTTTCTCAAAAGCAGAGTGTGTTTCTAGTAAGGCGAGCTAGTGTTTTTTTCCCAGTCCTAAATGGAGTTGAATCACATGCAGTTTCTGGTCCTAAGATCAAGAGTTGTTTTCTGGTAAGAAGAGTCTCTATTGTGCTCCCATTGCTGTTCACAGTGCAAATAGTACTCGCGTCTGTTCCCAGCAAGTACAGTGTATTGGACTGAAGAGGAGCTACTGTTCATGTCATTTTCCGAAGCAGAGTTGAATTAGATATGGCGTGAGTGTGTAGGAAGCACAGTTCTTTTGTTCTCAGCAAGCTCACTGTTCGGACCCCATAGAAAACACAGTAGAGTAGAAGAGTGCTCATTACTCAAAAAGAAGACTAGTGTTTCTTTCCCAGTCCATATGGAGTTGAATCACATACAGTTTTTGGTCCTACGAGCAAGAGTTGTTTTTGGTAAGGAAAGTCACTATTGCGCTCCATTTCCATACATAGTGCAAATTGCACTCGCGTCTGTTCGAAGCAAGTACAGTGTATTGGACTGAAGAGGAGCTACTGTTCTCGTCAGTTTCCAAAGCAGAGTTGAACTAGATATTGCCCGTGTGTGTAGGAAGCACAGTTCTTTTGTTCTGAGATAGCTCACTGTTCTGGCCCTATAGGAAACACTTTAGAGTATAAGAGTGCTCTTTTCTAAAAAACTGAGTGTGTTTCATGTCAGGCGAGCTAGCATTTGTTTCCCAGTCCAAAATGGAGCTGAATCACATGCAGTTTCTGGTCCTAGGAGCAAGAGTTGTTTTCTGGTAAGAAGAGTCACTATTGTGCTCCCATTGCAGTACACAGTGCAAATAGCACTCGCGTCTGTTCCCAGCAAGTACAGTGTATTGGACTGAAGAGGAGCTACTGTTCTTGTCAGTTTCCTAATCAGAGTTGAACTAGATATGGCCCGTGTGTGTAGGAAGCACAGTTCTTTTGTACTCAGCAAGATCACTGTTCTGGCCCTATAGGAAACACAGTAGAGTAGAAGAGTGCTCTTTCCTCAAAAGCAGAGTGTGTTTCTTGTAAGGCGAGCTAGCGTTTGTTTCCCAGTCCTAAATGGAGTTGAATCAAATGCAGTTTCATGTCCTACGAGCAAGAGTTGTTTTCTGGTAAGGAAAGTCACTATTGCGCTCCCATTGCCATACACAGTGCAAATAGCACTCGCGTCTGTTCCCAGCAAGTACACTGTATTGGACTGAAGAGGAGCTACTGTTCTTGTCAGTTTCCTAAGCAGAGTTGAACTAGAAATGACCCGTGTGTGTAGGAAGCAAAATTATTTTGTTCTGAGCAAGCTCACTGTTTGGATCCCATAGGAAACACAGTAGAGAAGATGTGTGCCCTATTCTCAAAAGCAGAGCGTGTTTCTTGTAAGGCGAGCTAGCGTTTGTTTCCCAGTCCTAAGTGGATTGAATCAAATGCAGTTTCTGGTCCTAAGAGCAAGAGTTGTTTTCTGGTAAGAAGAGTCACGATTGTGCTCCCATTGCCATACACAGTGCAAATAGCACTCGCGTCTGTTCCCAGTAATTACAGTGTATTGGACTGAAGAGGAGCTACTGTTCTTGTCAGTTTCCTAAGCAGAGTTGAACTAGATATGGCCCGTGTGTGTAGGAAGCACAGTTCTTTTGTTCTGAGCAAGCTCACTGTTTGGACCCCATAGGAAACACAGTAGAGAAGATGTGTGCAGTATTCTCAAAAGCAGAGTGTGTTTCTTGTAAGGCGAGGTAGCGTTTGTTTCCCAATCCTAAATGGAGTTGAATCACATGCAGTTTCTGGTCCTATGAGCAAGAGTTGTTTTGTGGTAAGAAGAGTCACTATTGCGCTCTCATTGTCATACACAGGGCAAAAGGCACTGGCGTCTGTTCCCAGCAAGTACAGTGTATTGGACTGAAGAGGAACTACTGTTCTTGTCAGTTTCCTAAGGAGAATTGAACTAGATATGGCCTGTGTGTGTAGGAAGCACAGTTCTTTTGTTCTGAGCAAGCTCACTCTTCTGGTCCTATTGGAAACACAGTAGAGTAGAAAAGGCCTCTTTTCTCAAAAGCAGAGTGTGTTTCTTCTAAGGCGAGCTAGCGTTTGTTTCTCAGTCCTAAATGGAGTTGAATCAAATGCAGTTTTTGGTCCTACGAGCAAGAGTTGTTTTCTGGTAAAAGGAGTCAGTATTGTGCTCCCATTGCCATTCACAGTACATATAGCACTCGCGTTTGTTTAACACATGTACAGTGTATTGGTCTGAAGAGCAGCTACTGTTCTTGTCAGTTTCCTAAGCAGAGTTGAACTAGATATGGCCCGTGTGTGTAGGAAGCACACTTCTTTTGTTCTGACCAAGCTCACTGTTGAACACCACAGGAAACACAGTAGAGTAGGAGAGTGCTCTTTTCTCAAAAGCAGAGTGTGTTTCTTGTAAGGCGAGCTAGCATATGTTTCCCAGTCCTAAGTGGAGTTGAAATACACATGCAGTTTCTGGTCCTATGAGCAAGAGTTGTTTTCTGGTAAGAAGAGTCACTATTGCGCTCCCATTTCCATACACAATGCAAATAGCACTGGCGTCTGTTCCCAGCAAGTACAGTGTATTGGACTGAAGAGGATCTACTGTTCTTGTCAGTTACCTGAGCAGAATTGAACTAGATGTGGCCCGTGTGTGTAGGAAACACAGTTCTTTTGTTCTGAGCAAGCTCACTGTTCTGGCCCTATAGGAAACACAGTAGAGTAGATGAGTGCTCTTTTCTCTAAAGCAGAGTGTGTTTCTTGTAAGGCGAGCTAGAGTTTGTTTCCCAGTCCTAAATGGAGTTGAATCACATGCAGTTTCTGGTCCTACCAGCAAGAGTTGTTTTCTGGTAAGGAAAGTCACTATTGTGCTCCCATTGTCAAACACAGGGCAAATAGCACTGGTGTCTGTTCCCAGCATGTACAGTGTATTGGACTGAGGAGGATCTACTGTTCTTGACAGTTTCCTAAGCAGAGTTGAACTAGATATGGCCGTGTGTGTAGGAAGCACAGTTCTTTTGTTCTGAGCAAGCTCACTGTTCTGGCCCTATAGGAAACACAGTAGAGTAGAAGAGTGCTCTTTCCTCAAAAGCAGAGTGTGTTTCTTGTAAGGCGAGCTAGCGTTTGTTTCCCTGTCCTAAATGGAGTTGAATCACATGCAGTTTCAGGTCCTACGAGCAAGAGTTGTTTTCTGGTAAGGAAAGTCACTTTTGCGCTCCCATTGCCATACACAGTGCAAATAGCACTGGTGTCTGCTCCCAGCAAGTACAGTGTATTGGACTGAAGAGGAGCTACTGTTCTTGTCAGTTTCCTAAGCAGAGTTGAACTAGATATGACCCGTGTGTGTAGGAAGCACAGTTCTTTTGTTCTGAGCAAGCTCACTGTTTGAACCCCATAGGAAACACAGTAGAGTAGATGTGTGCCCTATTCTCAAAAGCAGAGTGTGTTTCTTGTAAGGCGAGCTAGCGTTTGTTTCCCAGTCCTAAATGGAGTTGAATCACATGCAGTTTCTGGTCCTACAAGCAAGAGTTGTTTTCTGGTAAGAAGAGTCACTATTGCGCTCCCATTTTCATACACAGCGCAAATAGCACTGGCTTCTGTTCCCAGCATGTACAGTGTATTGGACTGAAGAGGATCTCCTGTTCTTGTCAGGTTCAAAGCAGTGTTGAGCTAGATATGGCCCATGTGTGTAGGAAGCACAGTTCTTTTGTACTCAGCAAGATCACTGTTCTGGCCCTATAGGAAACACAGTAGAGTAGAAGTGTGCTCTTTCCTCAAAAGCAGAGTGTGTTTCTTGTAAGGCGAGCTAGCGTTTGTTTCCCAACCTAAATGGAGTTGAATCACATGCAGTTTCAGGTCCTACGAGCAAGAGTTGTTTTCTGGTAAGGAAAGTCACTATTGTGCTCCCATTGCCCTACAGTGTGCAAATAGCTCTCGCTTCTGTTGCCTGCAAGTACAGTGTATTGGACTGAAGAGGAGCTACTGTTCTTGTCAGTTTCCTAAACAGAGTTGAACTAAATATGACCCGTGTGTGTAGGAAGCACAGTTCTTTTGTTCTGAGCAAGCTCACTGTTTGGAACCCATAGGAAACACAGTAGAGTAGATGTGTGCCCTATTCTCAAAAGCAGAGTGTGTTTCTTGTAAGGCGAGCTAGCGTTTGTTTCCCAATCCTAAATGGAGTTGAATCACATGCAGTTTCTGTTCCTACGGGCAAGAGTTGTTTTCTGGTAAGGAAAGTCACTATTGCGCTCCCATTGCCATACACAGTGCAAATAGCACATGCGTCTGTTCCCAGCAAGTACAGTGTATTGGAATGAAGAGGAGCTACTGTTCTTGTCAGGTTCCTAAGCAGATTTGAACTCGATATGGTCCGTGTGTGTAGGAAGCACAGTTCTTATGTTCTGAGCAAGCTCACTGTTCTGGCCCTAAAAGGAAACACAGTAGAGTAGAAGAGTGCTCTTTTCTCTAAAGCAGAGTGTGTTTCTTTTAAGGCAAGCTAGCGTTTGTTTCCCAGTCTTAAATGGAGTTGAGTCACATACAGTTTTTTGTTCTACGAGCAAGAGTTGTTTTCTGGTAAGACGAGTCACTATTGTGCTCCAATTGCCATACACCGTGCAAATAGCTCTCGCGTCTGTTCCCAGCAAGTACAGTGTATGGAACTGAAAAGGAGCTACTGTTCTTGTCAGTTTCCTACGCAGAGTTGAAGTAGATATGGCCCATGTTTGTAGGAAGCACAGTTCTTATGTTCTGAGCAAGTCACTGTTCTGGCCCTATAGGAAACACAGTAGAGTAGAAGAGTGCTCTTTTCTCAAATGCGGAGTGTGTTTCTTGTAAGGCGAGCTAGCGTTTGTTTCCTAGTCCTAAATGGAGTTGAATCACATGCAGTTTCAGGTCCTACGATCAAGAGTTCTTTTCTGGTAAGGAAAGTCACATTGCGCTCCCATTGCCATACACAGTGCAAATAGCACTCGCGTCTGTTCCCAGCAAGTACAGTCTATTGGACTGGATAGGTGCTACTGTTCTTGTCAGTTTCCTAAGCAGAGTTGAACTAGATATGATCCGTGTTTGTAGGAAGCACAGTTCTTTTGTTCTTTGCAAGCTCACTGTTTGGACCCCATAGGAAACACAGTAGAGTAGAAGAGTGCTCTTTTCTCTAAAGCAGAGTGTATTTCTCGTAAGGCGTGCTAGCGTTTGTTTCGCAGTCCTAAATGGAGTGGAATCCCATGCAGTTTCTGGTACTACGAGCAAGAGTTATTTTATGGTAAGAAGAGTCACTATTGCACTGCCATTGCCATACACAGGACAAATAGCACTGGCATCTGTTCGCAGCAAGTACAGTGTATTGGGCTGAAGAGGATCTACTGTTCTTGTCAGGTTCCTAAGCAGACTTGAACTAGATATGGCTGTGTGTGTAGGAAGCACAGTTTTTTTTTCTGAGCAAGCTCACTGTTCAGACCCCATAGGAAACACAGTAGAGTAGAAGAGTGCTTTTTTCTAAAAAGCAGAGTGTGTTTCTTTTAAGGCGAGCTAGCATTTGTTTCCCATTCCTAAATGGAGTGGAATCACATGCAGTTTGTGTTACTACGAGCAAGAGTTGTTTTCTGGTAAGGAAAGTCACTATTGAGCTCCCATTGCCATACACAGTGCAAATAGCCCTCCCATCTGTTCCCAGCAAGTACAGTGTATTGGACTGAAGAGGCGCTACTGTTCTTCTCAGATTCCTAAGCAGAGTTGAACTAGATATGGCCCGTGTGTGTAGGAAGCACAGTTCTTTTTTTCTGAGCAAGCGCACTGCTCTGGCCCTATGGGAAACACAGTAGAGTAGAAGAGTGCTCTTTTCTCAAAAACAGAGTGTTTTTCTCGTAAAGCGAGCTAGAGTTTGTTTCCCAGTCCTAAATGGAGTTGAATCACATGCAGTTTCTGGTCCTATGAGCAAGAGTTGTTTTCTGGTAAGGAAAGTCACTATTGCGCTCCCATTGCCATACACAGTGCAAATAGCACTCACGTCTGTTCCCAGCAAGTACAGTGTATCGGACTGAAGAGGAGCTACTTTTCTTGTCAGTTTCCTAAGCAGACTTGAACTAGATATGGCCCGTGTGTAGGAAGCACAGTTCTTATGTTCTGAGCAAGCTCACTGTTCTGGCCCTATAGGAAACACAGTAGAGTAGAAGAGTGCTCTTTTCTCTAAAGCAGAGTGTGTTTCTTGTGAGGCGAGCTAGCGTTTGTTTCCTAGTCCTAAATGGAGTTGAATCACATGCAGTTTCAGGTCCTATGAACAAGAGTTCCTTTCTAGTAAGGAAAGTCACATTGCGCTCCTATTGCCATACACATGCAAATAGACCTCCCACCTGTTCCCAGCAAGTACAGTGTATTGGACTGAAGAGGAGGTACTGTTCTTCTCAGTTTCCTAAGAAGAGTTGAACTAGGTATGGCCCGTGTGTGTAGGATGCACAGTTCTTTTTTTCTGAGCAAGCTCACTGTTCTGGCACTAGAGGAAACACAGTAGAGTAGAAGAGTGCTCTTTTCTCAAAAGCAGAGTGTGTTTCTTGGAAGTCGACCTAGCATTTGTTTCCCAGTCCTAAATGGAGTTGAGTCACATGCAGTTTTTGGTCCTACGAGCAAGAGTTGTTTTCTGGTAAGACGAGTCACTATTGTGCTCCAATTGCCATACACAGTGCAAATAGCACTCGCGTCTGTTCCCCGCAAGTAAAGTGTATTGGACTGAAGAGGAGCTACTGTTCTTGTCAGTTTCCTAAGCAGAGTTGAACTAGATATGGCACGTGTGTGTAGGAAGCATAGTTCTTTAGTTCTGAGCAAGCTCACTGTTCGGACCCCATAGGAAACACAGTAGAGTAGATGAGTGCTCTTTTCTCAAAAGCAGAGTGTGTTTCTTGTAAGGCAAGCTAGCGTTTTTTTCCCAGTCCTAAATGGTGTTGAATCACATGCAGTTTCTGGCCCTACGAGCAAGAGTTGTTTTCTGGTAAGGAAAGTCACTATTGTGCTCCCATTGCCAAACACAGTGCAAATAGCACTCTTGTCTGTTCCCAGCAAGTACAGTGTATCGGACTGAAGAGGAGCTATTGTTCTTGTCCGTTTCCTAAGCAGAGTTGAACGAGTTATGGCCCGTGTGTGTAGGAAGCACAGTTCTTATGTTCTGAGCAAGCTCACTGTTCTGGCCCTATAGGAAACATAGTAGAGTAGAAGAGTGCTCTTTTCTCTAAAGCAGAGTGTGTTTCTTGTAAAGCGAGCTAGAGTTTGTTTCCCAGTCCTAAATGGAGTTGAATCACATGCAGTTTCTGGTCCACGAGCAAGAGTTGTTTTCTGGTAAGAAGAGTCACTATTGCGCTGCCATTGCCATACACAGGACAAATAGCACTGGCGTCTGTTCCCAGCAAGTACAGTGTATTGGACTGAAGAGGATCTACTGTTCTTGTCAGGTTCCTAAGCAGAGTTGAACTAGATATGGCCCGTGTGTGTAGGAACCACAGTTCTTTTGTTCTGAGCAAGCTCACTGTTTGGACCCCATAGGAAACACAGTAGTGTAGAAGAGTGATCTTTTCTCTAAAGCAGTGTGTTTCTTGTAAGGCGAGCTAGCGTTTGTTTCCCAGTCCTAAATGGAGTTGAATAACTTGCAGTTTCTGGTCCTACGAGCAAGAGTTGTTTTCTGGTAAGGAAAGTCACTATTGTGCTCCCATTGCCATACACAGTGCAAATAGCACAAGCGTCTGTTCCCAGCAAGTACAGTGTATTGGACTGAAGAGGAGCTACTGTTCTTGTCAGTTTCCTAAGCAGAGTTGAAATAGATATGGCCCGTGTGTTTAGGAATCACAGTTATTATGTTCTGAGCAAGCTCACTGTTCTGGTCCTACAGGAAACACAGTAGAGTAGAAGAGTGCTCTTTTCTCTAATGCAGAGTGTGTTTCTTGTAAGGCGAGCTCGCGTTAGTTTCCCAGTCCTAAATGGAGTTGAATCACAGACAGTTTCTGGTCCTACGAGCAAGAAATATTTTCTGGTAAGGAAAGTCATTATTGTGCTCCCATTGCCATACACAGTGCAAATAGCACATGTGTCTGTTCCCAGCAAGTACAGTGTATTGGACTGAAGAGGAGCTACTGTTCTTGTCAGGTTCCTAAGCAGAGTTGAACTAGATATGGCCCGTGTGTGTAGGAAGCGAGTTCTTATGTTATGAGCAAGCTCACTGTTCTGGCCATATAGGAAACACAGTAGAGTAGAAGAGTGCTCTTTTCTCTAAAGCAGAGTGTGTTTCTTGTAAGGCGAGCTAGCGTTTGTTTCCCAGTCCTAAATGGAGTTGAGTCACATGCAGTTTTTTGTCCTACGATCAAGAGTTGTTTTCTGGTAAGACTAGTCACTATTGTGCTCCAATGCCATACACAGTGCAAATAGCACTCGCGTCAGTTCCCCGCAAGTAAAGTGTATGGGACTGAAGAGGAGCTACTGTTCTTGTCAGTTTCCTAAGCAGAGTTGAACTAGATATGGCCCGTGTGTGTAGGAAGCACAGTTCTTTTGTTCTGAGCAAGCTCACTGTTCAGACCCCATAGGAAACACAGTAGAGCAGAAGAGTGCTCTTTTCTCAAAAGCAGAGTGTGTTTCTGTAAGGTGAGCTAGCTTTTGTTTCCCAGTCCTAAATGGAGTTGAATCACATGCAGTTTCTGGTCCTACGAGCAAGAGTTGTTTTCTGGTAAGGAAAGTCACTATTGTGCTCCCATTGCCACACACAGTGCAAGTAGCACTCGCGTCGGTTCCCAGCAAGTACAGTGTATGGGACTGAAGAGGAGCTACTGTTCTTGTCAGTTTCCTAAGCAGAGTTGAACTAGATATGGCCCGTGTGTAGGAAGCACAGTTCTTATGTTCTGAGCAAGCTCACTGTTCTGGCCCTATAGGAAACACAGTAGAGTAGAAGAGTGCTCTTTTCTCTAAAGCAGAGTGTGTTCCTTGTAAGGCGAGCTAGCGTTTGTTTCCTAGTCCTAAATGGAGTTGAATCACATGCAGTTTCAGGTCCTAAGAACAAGAGTTCTTTTCTAGTAAGGAAAGTCACATTGCGCTCCCATTGCCATACACATGCAAATAGACCTCCCACCTGTTCCCAGCAAGTACAGTGTATTGGACTGAAGAGGAGGTACTGTTCTTCTCAGTTTTCTAAGAAGAGTTGAACTAGGTATGGCCCGTGTGTGTAGGATGCACAGTTCTTTTTTTCTGAGCAAGCTCACTGTTCTGGCACTATAGGAAACACAGTAGAGTAGAAGAGTGCTCTTTTCTCAAAAGCAGAGTGTGTTTCGTGGAAGTCGAGCTAGCGTTTGTTTCCCAGTCCTAAATGGAGTTGAGTCACATGCAGTTTTTGGTCCTACGAGCAAGAGTTGTTTTCTGGTAAGACGAGTCACTATTGTGCTCCAATTGCCATACACAGTGCAAATAGCACTCGCGTCTGTTCCCCACAAGTAAAGTGTATTGGACTGAAGAGGAGCTACTGTTCTTGTCAGTTTCCTAAGCAGAGTTGAACTAGATATGGCACGTGTGTGTAGGAAGTATAGTTCTTTAGTTCTGAACAAGCTCACTGTTCGGACCCCATAGGAAACGCAGTAGAGTAGAAGTGTGCTCTTTTCTCAAAAGCAGAGTCTGTTTCATGTAAGGCGAGCTAGCATTTGTTTCCCAGTCCTAAATGGAGTTGAATCACATGCAGTTTCTAGTACTACGAGCAAGAGTTGTTTTCTGGTAAGGAAAGTCACTATTGTGCTCCCATTGCCATACACAGTGCAAATAGCACTCGCGTCTGTTCCCAGAAAGTACAGTGTATCTGACTGAAGAGGAGCTACTGTTCTTGTCAGTTTCCTAAGCAGAGTTGAACTAGATATGGCCCATGTGTAGGAAGCACAGTTCTTTTGTTCTGAGCAAGCTCACTGTTCTGGCCCTATAGGAAACACAGTAGAGTAGAAGAGTGCTCTTTTCTCTAATGCAGAGTGTGTTTCTTGTAAGGCGAGCTAGTGTTTGTTTCCCAGTCCGAAATGGAGTTGAATCACATGCAGTTTCTGGGCCTACGAGTAAGAGTTGTTTTATGGAAAGAAGAGTCACTATTGTGCTGCCATTGCCATACACAGGACAAATAGCACTGGTGTCTGTTCCCAGCAAGTACAGTGTATTGGACTGAAGAGGATCTACTGTTCTTGTCAGGTTCCTAAGCAGACTTGAACTAGATATGGCCGTGTGTGTAGGAAGCACAGTTCGTTTGTTCTGAGCATGCTCACTGTTCGGACCCCATAGGAAACACAGTAGAGTAGATGAGTGCTCTTTTCTCAAAAGCAGAGTGTGTTTCTTGTAAGGCAAGCTAGCGTTTTTTTTCCAGTCCTAAATGGTGTTGAATCACATGCAGTTTCTGGCCCTACGAGCAAGAGTTGTTTTCTGGTAAGGAAAGTCACTATTGTGCTCCCATTGCCATACACAGTGCAAATAACACACTTGTCTGTTCCCAGCAAGTACAGTGTATCGGACTGAAGAGGAGCTACTGTTCTTGTCCGTTTCCTAAGCAGAGTTGAACGAGTTATGGCCCGTGTGTAGGAAGCACAGTTCTTATGTTCTGAGCAAGCTCACTGTTCTGGCCCTATAGGAAACACAGTAGAGTAGAAGAGTGCTCTTTTCTCTAAAGCAGAGTGTGTTTCTTGTAAGGCAAGCTAGCATTTTTTTCCTAGTCCTAAATGGAGTTGAATCACAAGTAGTTTCAGGTCCTACGAACAAGAGTTGTTTTCTGGTAAGGAAAGTCACATTGCGCTCCCATTGCCATACACTGTGCAAATATCACTCGCGTCTGTTCCCAGCAAGTACAGTGTATTGGACTGAAGAGGATCTACTGTTCTTGTCAGTTATCTAAGCAGAGTTGAACTAAATATGGCCCGTGTAGGAAGCACAGTTCTTTTGTTCTGAGCAAGCTCACTGTTCTGGCCCTGTAGGAAACACAGTAGAGTAGAAGAGTGCTCTTTTTCTAAAGCAGAGTGTGTTTCTTGTAAGGCGAGCTAGCATTTGTTTCCCAGTCCTAAATCGCGTTGAATCACATGCAGTTTGTGGTCCTACGAGCAAGAGTTGTTTTCTGATAAGGAAAGTCACTATTGCGCTCTCATTGACATACACAGTGTAAATAGCACTCGCGTCTGTTCCCAGCAAGTACAGTGTATTGGACTCAAGAGGAGCTACTGTTCTTGTCAGTTTCCTAAGCAGAGTTGAACTACATATGGTCCGTGTGTGTAGGAACCACAGTTCTTTTGTTCTGAGCAAGCTCACTGTTTGGACCCCATAGGAAACACAGTAGAGTAGAAGAGTGCTCTTTTCTCTAAAGCAGTGTGTTTCTTGTAAGGTGAGCTAGCGTTTGTTTCCCAGTCCTAAATGGAGTTGAATCACTTGCAGTTTCTGGTCCTACGAGCAAGAGTTGTTTTCTGGTAAAGAAAGTCACTATTGTGCTCCCATTGCCATACACAGTGCAAATAGCACAAGCGTCTGTTCCCAGCAAGTACAGTGTATTGGACTGAAGAGGAGCTACTGTTCTTGTCAGGTTCCTAAGCAGAGTTGAACTAGATATGGCCCGTGTGTGTAGGAAGCGAGTTCTTATATTATGAGCAAGCTCACTGTTCTGGCCCTATAGGAAACACAGTAGAGTAGAAGAGTGCTCTTTTCTTAAAAGCAGAGTGTGTTTCTTGTAAGGTGAGATAGAGTTTGTTTCCCAGTCCTAAATGGAGTTGAGTCACATGCAGTTTTTGGTCCTACGAGCAATAGTTGTTTTCTGGTAAGACGAGTCACTACTGTGCTCCAATTGCCATACACAGTGCACATAGCACTCGCGTCTGTTCTCAGCAAGTACAGTGTATCGGACTGAAGAGGAGCTACTGTTCTTGTCCGTTTCCTAAGCAGAGTTGAACGAGTTATGGCCCGTGTGTGTAGGAAGCACAGTTCTTATGTTCTGAGCAAGCTCACTGTTCTGGCCCTATAGGAAACACAGTAGAGTAGAAGAGTGCTCTTTTCTCTAAAGCAGAGTGTGTTACTTGTAAGGCAAGCTAGCGTTTTTTTCCTAGTCCTAAATGGAGTTGAATCACAAGTAGTTTCAGGTCCTACGAACAAGAGTTGTTTTTCTGGTAAGGAAAGTCACATTGCGCTCCCATTGCCATACACTGTGCAAATATCACTCGCGTCTGTTCCCAGCAAGTACAGTGTATTGGACTGAAGAGGATCTACTGTTCTTGTCAGGTTCCTAAGCAGACTTGAACTAGATATGGCCGTGTGTGTAGGAAGCACAGTTTTTTTGTTTTGAGCAAGCTCACTGTTCTGGCCCTATAGGAAGCACAGTAGAGTAGAAGCGTGCTCTTTTCTCAAAAGCAGAGTGTGTTTCTTTTAAAGCAAGCTAGAGTTTGTTTCCCAGTCCTAAATGGAGTTGAGTCACATGCAGTTTTTTGTTCTATGAGCAAGAGTTGTTTTCTCGTAAGACGAGTCACTATTGTGCTCCAAATGCCATACACAGTGCAAATAGCACTGGCGTCTGTTCCCAGCAAGTACAGTGTATTGGACTGAAGAGGATCTACTGTTCTTGTCAGTTATCTAAGCAGAGTTGAACTAAAAATGGCCCGTGTAGGAAGCACAGTTCTTTTGTTCTGAGCAAGCTCACTGTTCTGGCCCTGTAGGAAACACAGTAGAGTAGAAGAGTGCTCTTTTTCTAAAGCAGAGTGTGTTTCTTGTAAGGCGAGCTAGCATTTGTTTCCCAGTCCTAAATCGCATTGAATCACATGCAGTTTGTGGTCCTACGAGCAAGAGTTGTTTTCTGGTAAGGAAAGTCACTATTGTGCTCTCATTGCCATACACAGTGTAAATAGCACTCGCGTCTGTTCCCAGCAAGTACAGTGTATTGGACTCAAGAGGAGCTACTGTTCTTGTCAGTTTCCTAAGCAGAGTTGAACTACATATGGTCCGTGTGTGTAGGAACCACAGTTCTTTTGTTCTGAGCAAGCTCACTGTTTGGACCCCATAGGAAACACAGTAGAGTAGAAGAGTGCTCTTTTCTCTAAAGCAGTGTGTTTCTTGTAAGGTGAGCTAGCGTTTGTTTCCCAGTCCTAAATGGAGTTGAATCACTTGCAGTTTCTGGTCCTACGAGCAAGAGTTGTTTTCTTTTAAAGAAAGTCACTATTGTGCTCCCATTGCCATACACAGTGCAAATAGCACAAGCGTCTGTTCTCAGCAAGTACAGTGTATTGGACTGAAGAGGAGCTACTGTTCTTGTCAGGTTCCTAAGCAGAGTTGAACTAGATATGGCCCGTGTGTGTAGGAAGCGAGTTCTTATGTTATGAGCAAGCTCACTGTTCTGGCCCTATAGGAAACACAGTAGAGTAGAAGAGTGCTCATTCTCAAAAGCAGAGTGTGTTTCTTGTAAGGTGAGCTAGAGTTTGTTTCCCAGTCCTAAATGGAGTTGAGTCACATGCAGTTTTTGGTCCTACGAGCAATAGTTGTTTTCTGGTAAGACGAGTCACTACTGTGCTCCAATTGCCATACACAGTGCACATAGCACTCGCGTCTGTTCTCAGCAAGTACAGTGTATCGGACTGAAGAGGAGCTGCTGTTCTTGTCAGTTTCCTAAGCAGAGCTGAAATAGATATGGCCCGTGTGTTTAGGAAGCACAGTTATTATGTTCTGAGCAAGCTCACTGTTCTGGTCCTACAGGAAACACAGTAGAGTAGAAGAGTGCTCTTTTCTCTAATGCAGAGTGTGTTTCTTGTAAGGCGAGCTCGCGTTTGTTTCCCAGTCCTAAATGGAGTTGAATCACAGACAGTTTCTGGTCCTACGAGCAAGAAATATTTTCTGGTAAGGAAAGTCATTATTGTGCTCCCATTGCCATACACAGTGCAAATAGCACATGTGTCTGTTCCCAGCAAGTACAGTGTATTGGACTGAAGAGGAGCTACTGTTCTTGTCAGGTTCCTAAGCAGAGTTGAACTAGATATGGCCCGTGTGTGTAGGAAGCGAGTTCTTATGTTATGAGCAAGCTCACTGTTCTGGCCCTATAGGAAACACAGTAGAGTAGAAGAGTGCTCTTTTCTCTAAAGCAGATTGTGTTTCTTGTAAGGCGAGCTAGCGTTTGTTTCCCAGTAGTAAATGGAGTTGAGTCACATGCAGTTTTTTGTCCTACGAGCAAGAGTTGTTTTCTGGTAAGACTAGACACTATTGTGCTCCAATTGACATACACAGTGAAAATAGCACTCGCGTCTTTTCCCAGCAAGTACAGTGTATTGGACTGAAAAGGAGCTACTGTTCTTGTCAGTTTCCTAAGCAGAGTTGAACTAGATATGGCCCGTGTGTGTAGGAAGCACAGTTCTTTTGTTCTGAGCAAGCTCACTGTTCAGACCCCATAGGAAACACAGTAGAGCAGAAGAGTGCTCTTTCCTCAAAAGCAGAGTGTGTTTCTGTAAGGTGAGCTAGCTTTTGTTTCCCACTCCTAAATGGAGTTGAATCACATGCAGTTTCTGGTCCTACGAGCAAGAGTTGTTTTCTGGTAAGGAAAGTCACTATTGTGCTCCCATTGCCACACACAGTGCAAGTAGCACTCGCATCGGTTCCCAGCAAGTACAGTGTATGGGACTGAAGAGGAGCTACTGTTCTTGTCAGTTTCCTAAGCAGAGTTGAACTAGATATGGCCCGTGTGTGTAGGAAGCACAGTTCTTATGTTCTGAGCAAGCTCACTGTTCTGGCCCTATAGGAAACACAGTAGATAAGAAGAGTGCTCTTTCTCAAAAGCATAGTGTGTTTCTTGTAAGGCAAGCTAGCGTTTGTTTCCTAGTCCTAAATGGATTTGAATCACATGCAGTTTCAGGTCCTAAGAACAAGAGTTGTTTTCTGGAAAGAAAGTCACATTGCGCTCCCATTGCCATACACTGTGCAAATAGCACTCGTGTCTGTTCCCAGCAAGTACAGTGTATTGGACTGAAAAGGATCTACTGTTCTTGTCAGGTTCCTAAGCAGACTTGAACTAGATATGGCCGTGTGTGTAGGAAGCACAGTTTTTTTGTTTTGAGCAAGCTCACTGTTCTGGCCCTATAGGAAGCACAGTAGAGTAGAAGCGTGCTCTTTTCTCAAAAGCAGAGTGTGTTTCTTGTAAAGCAAGCTAGAGTTTGTTTCCCAGTCCTAAATGGAGTTGAGTCACATGCAGTTTTTTGTTCTATGAGCAAGAGTTGTTTTCTCGTAAGACGAGTCACTATTGTGCTCCAAATGCCATACACAGTGCAAATAGCACTGGCATCTGTTCCCAGCAAGTACAGTGTATTGGACTGAAGAGGATCTACTGTTCTTGTCAGTTTCCTAAGCAGAGTTGAACTACATATGGTCCGTGTGTGTAGGAACCACAGTTCTTTTGTTCTGAGCAAGCTCACTGTTTGGACCCCATAGGAAACACAGTAGAGTAGAAGAGTGCTCTTTTCTCTAAAGCAGTGTGTTTCTTGTAAGGTGAGCTAGCGTTTGTTTCCCAGTCCTAAATGGATTTGAATCACTTGCAGTTTCTGGTCCTACGAGCAAGAGTTGTTTTCTGGTAAAGAAAGTCACTATTGTGCTCCCATTGCCATACACAGTGCAAATAGCACAAGCGTCTGTTCTCAGCAAGTACAGTGTATTGGACTGAAGAGGAGCTACTGTTCTTGTCAGGTTCCTAAGCAGAGTTGAACTAGATATGGCCCGTGTGTAGGAAGCGAGTTCTTATGTTATGAGCAAGCTCACTGTTCTGGCCCTATAGGAAACACAGTAGAGTAGAAGAGTGCTCTTTTCTCAAAAGCAGAGTGTGTTTCTTGTAAGGTGAGCTAGAGTTTGTTTCCCAGTCCTAAATGGAGTTGAGTCACATGCAGTTTTTGGTCCTACGAGCAATAGTTGTTTTCTGGTAAGACGAGTCACTACTGTGCTCCAATTGCCATACACAGTGCACATAGCACTCGCGTCTGTTCTCAGCAAGTACAGTGTATCGGACTGAAGAGGAGCTGCTGTTCTTGTCAGTTTCCTAAGCAGAGTTGAAATAGATATGGCCCGTGTGTTTAGGAAGCACAGTTATTATGTTCTGAGCAAGCTCACTGTTCTGGTCCTACAGGAAACACAGTAGAGTAGAAGAGTGCTCTTTTCTCTAATGCAGAGTGTGTTTCTTGTAAGGCGAGCTCGCGTTTGTTTCCCAGTCTTAAATGGAGTTGAATCACAGACAGTTTCTGGTCCTACGAGCAAGAAATATTTTCTGGTAAGGAAAGTCATTATTGTGCTCCCATTGCCATACACAGTGCAAATAGCACATGTGTCTGTTCCCAGCAAGTACAGTGTATTGGACTGAAGAGGAGCTACTGTTCTTGTCAGGTTCCTAAGCAGAGTTGAACTAGATATGGCCCGTGTGTGTAGGAAGCGAGTTCTTATGTTATGAGCAAGCTCACTGTTCTGGCCCTATAGGAAACACAGTAGAGTAGAAGAGTGCTCTTTTCTCTAAAGCAGATTGTGTTTCTTGTAAGGCGAGCTAGCGTTTGTTTCCCAGTCCTAAATGGAGTTGAGTCACATGCAGTTTTTTGTCCCACGAGCAAGAGTTGTTTTCTGGTAAGACTAGTCACTATTGTGCTCCAATTGACATACACAGTGAAAATAGCACTCGCGTCAGTTCCCCGCAAGTAAAGTGTATTGGACTGAAAAGGAGCTACTGTTCTTGTCAGTTTCCTAAGCAGAGTTGAACTAGATATGGCCCGTGTGTGTAGGAAGCACAGTTCTTTTGTTCTGAGCAAGCTCACTGTTCAGACCCCATAGGAAACACAGTAGAGCAGAAGAGTGCTCTTTTCTCAAAAGCAGAGTGTGTTTCTGTAAGGTGAGCTAGCTTTTGCTTCCCAGTCCTAAATGGAGTTGAATCACATGCAGTTTCTGGTCCTACGAGCAAGAGTTGTTTTCTGGTAAGGAAAGTCACTATTGTGCTCCCATTGCCACACACAGTGCAAGTAGCACTCGCGTCGGTTCCCAGCAAGTACAGTGTATGGGACTGAAGAGGAGCTACTGTTCTTGTCAGTTTCCTAAGCAGAGTTGAACTAGATATGGCCCGTGTGTGTAGGAAGCACAGTTCTTATGTTCTGAGCAAGCTCACTGTTCTGGCCCTATAGGAAACACAGTAGAGTAGAAGAGTGCTCTTTTCTCTAAAGCAGAGTGTGTTCCTTGTAAGGCGAGCTAGCGTTTGTTTCCTAGTCCTAAATGGAGTTGAATCACATGCAGTTTCAGGTCCTAAGAACAAGAGTTCTTTTCTAGTAAGGAAAGTCACATTGCGCTCCCATTGCCATACACATGCAAATAGACCTCCCACCTGTTCCCAGCAAGTACAGTGTATTGGACTGAAGAGGAGGTACTGTTCTTCTCAGTTTCCTAAGAAGAGTTGAACTAGGTATGGCCCGTGTGTGTAGGATGCACAGTTCTTTTTTTCTGAGCAAGCTCACTGTTCTGGCACTATAGGAAACACAGTAGAGTAGAAGAGTGCTCTTTTCTCAAAAGCAGAGTGTGTTTCGTGGAAGTCGAGCTAGCGTTTGTTTCCCAGTCCTAAATGGAGTTGAGTCACATGCAGTTTTTGGTCCTACGAGCAAGAGTTGTTTTCTGGTAAGACGAGTCACTATTGTGCTCCAATTGCCATACACAGTGCAAATAGCACTCGCGTCTGTTCCCCACAAGTAAAGTGTATTAGACTGAAGAGGAGCTACTGTTCTTGTCAGTTTCCTAAGCAGAGTTGAACTAGATATGGCACGTGTGTGTAGGAAGTATAGTTCTTTAGTTCTGAGCAAGCTCACTGTTCGGACCCCATAGGAAACGCAGTAGAGTAGAAGAGTGCTCTTTTCTCAAAAGCAGAGTGTGTTTCATGTAAGGCGAGCTAGCATTTGTTTCTCAGTCCTAAATGGAGTTGAATCACATGCAGTTTCTAGTACTACGAGCAAGAGTTGTTTTCTGGTAAGGAAAGTCACTATTGTGCTCCCATTGCCATACACAGTGCAAATAGCACTCGCGTCTGTTCCCAGAAAGTACAGTGTATCTGACTGAAGAGGAGCTACTGTTCTTGTCAGTTTCCTAAGCAGAGTTGAACTAGATATGGCCCATGTGTAGGAAGCACAGTTCTTTTGTTCTGAGCAAGCTCACTGTTCTGGCCCTATAGGAAACACAGTAGAGTAGAAGAGTGCTCTTTTCTCTAATGCACAGTGTGTTTCTTGTAAGGCGAGCTAGTGTTTGTTTCCCATTCCGAAATGGAGTTGAATCACATGCAGTTTCTGGGCCTACGAGTAAGAGTTGTTTTATGGTAAGAAGAGTAACTATTGTGCTGCCATTGCCATACACAGGACAAATAGCACTGGTGTCTGTTCCCAGCAAGTACAGTGTATTGGACTGAAGAGGATCTACTATTCTTGTCAGGTTCCTAAGCAGACTTGAACTAGATATGGCCGTGTGTGTAGGAAGCACAGGTCGTTTGTTCTGAACATGCTCACTGTTCGGACCCCATAGGAAACACAGTAGAGTAGATGAGTGCTCTTTTCTCAAAAGCAGAGTGTGTTTCTTGTAAGGCAAGCTAGCGTTTTTTTTCCAGTCCTAAATGGTGTTGAATCACATGCAGTTTGTGGTCCTACGAGCAAGAGTTGTTTTCTGGTAAGGAAAGTCACTATTGCGCTCTCATTGCCATACACAGTGTAAATAGCACTCGCGTCTGTTCCCAGCAAGTACAGTGTATTGGACTGAAGAGGAGCTACTGTTCTTGTCAGTTTCCTAAGCAGAGTTGAACTACATATGGTCCGTGTGTGTAGGAACCACAGTTCTTTTGTTCTGAGCAAGCTCACTGTTTGGACCCCATAGGAAACACAGTAGAGTAGAAGAGTGCTCTTTTCTCTAAAGCAGTGTGTTTCTTGTAAGGTGAGCTAGCGTTTGTTTCCCAGTCCTAAATGGAGTTGAATCACTTGCAGTTTCTGGTCCTACGAGCAAGAGTTGTTTTCTTTTAAAGAAAGTCACTATTGTGCTCCCATTGCCATACACAGTGCAAATAGCACAAGCGTCTGTTCTCAGCAAGTACAGTGTATTGGACTGAAGAGGAGCTACTGTTCTTGTCAGGTTCCTAAGCAGAGTTGAACTAGATATGGCCCGTGTGTGTAGGAAGCGAGTTCTTATGTTATGAGCAAGCTCACTGTTCTGGCCCTATAGGAAACACAGTAGAGTAGAAGAGTGCTCATTCTCAAAAGCAGAGTGTGTTTCTTGTAAGGTGAGCTAGAGTTTGTTTCCCAGTCCTAAATGGAGTTGAGTCACATGCAGTTTTTGGTCCTACGAGCAATAGTTGTTTTCTGGTAAGACGAGTCACTACTGTGCTCCAATTGCCATACACAGTGCACATAGCACTCGCGTCTGTTCTCAGCAAGTACAGTGTATCGGACTGAAGAGGAGCTGCTGTTCTTGTCAGTTTCCTAAGCAGAGCTGAAATAGATATGGCCCGTGTGTTTAGGAAGCACAGTTATTATGTTCTGAGCAAGCTCACTGTTCTGGTCCTACAGGAAACACAGTAGAGTAGAAGAGTGCTCTTTTCTCTAATGCAGAGTGTGTTTCTTGTAAGGCGAGCTCGCGTTTGTTTCCCAGTCCTAAATGGAGTTGAATCACAGACAGTTTCTGGTCCTACGAGCAAGAAATATTTTCTGGTAAGGAAAGTCATTATTGTGCTCCCATTGCCATACACAGTGCAAATAGCACATGTGTCTGTTCCCAGCAAGTACAGTGTATTGGACTGAAGAGGAGCTACTGTTCTTGTCAGGTTCCTAAGCAGAGTTGAACTAGATATGGCCCGTGTGTGTAGGAAGCGAGTTCTTATGTTATGAGCAAGCTCACTGTTCTGGCCCTATAGGAAACACAGTAGAGTAGAAGAGTGCTCTTTTCTCTAAAGCAGATTGTGTTTCTTGTAAGGCGAGCTAGCGTTTGTTTCCCAGTAGTAAATGGAGTTGAGTCACATGCAGTTTTTTGTCCTACGAGCAAGAGTTGTTTTCTGGTAAGACTAGTCACTATTGTGCTCCAATTGACATACACAGTGAAAATAGCACTCGCGTCTTTTCCCAGCAAGTACAGTGTATTGGACTGAAAAGGAGCTACTGTTCTTGTCAGTTTCCTAAGCAGAGTTGAACTAGATATGGCCCGTGTGTGTAGGAAGCACAGTTCTTTTGTTCTGAGCAAGCTCACTGTTCAGACCCCATAGGAAACACAGTAGAGCAGAAGAGTGCTCTTTCCTCAAAAGCAGAGTGTGTTTCTGTAAGGTGAGCTAGCTTTTGTTTCCCACTCCTAAATGGAGTTGAATCACATGCAGTTTCTGGTCCTACGAGCAAGAGTTGTTTTCTGGTAAGGAAAGTCACTATTGTGCTCCCATTGCCACACACAGTGCAAGTAGCACTCGCATCGGTTCCCAGCAAGTACAGTGTATGGGACTGAAGAGGAGCTACTGTTCTTGTCAGTTTCCTAAGCAGAGTTGAACTAGATATGGCCCGTGTGTGTAGGAAGCACAGTTCTTATGTTCTGAGCAAGCTCACTGTTCTGGCCCTATAGGAAACACAGTAGATAAGAAGAGTGCTCTTTCTCAAAAGCATAGTGTGTTTCTTGTAAGGCAAGCTAGCGTTTGTTTCCTAGTCCTAAATGGAGTTGAATCACATGCAGTTTCAGGTCCTAAGAACAAGAGTTGTTTTCTGGAAAGAAAGTCACATTGCGCTCCCATTGCCATACACTGTGCAAATAGCACTCGTGTCTGTTCCCAGCAAGTACAGTGTATTGGACTGAAAAGGATCTACTGTTCTTGTCAGGTTCCTAAGCAGACTTGAACTAGATATGGCCGTGTGTGTAGGAAGCACAGTTTTTTTGTTTTGAGCAAGCTCACTGTTCTGGCCCTATAGGAAGCACAGTAGAGTAGAAGCGTGCTCTTTTCTCAAAAGCAGAGTGTGTTTCTTGTAAAGCAAGCTAGAGTTTGTTTCCCAGTCCTAAATGGAGTTGAGTCACATGCAGTTTTTTGTTCTATGAGAAAGAGTTGTTTTCTCGTAAGACGAGTCACTATTGTGCTCCAAATGCCATACACAGTGCAAATAGCACTGGCATCTGTTCCCAGCAAGTACAGTGTATTGGACTGAAGAGGATCTACTGTTCTTGTCAGTTTCCTAAGCAGAGTTGAACTACATATGGTCCGTGTGTGTAGGAACCACAGTTCTTTTGTTCTGAGCAAGCTCACTGTTTGGACCCCATAGGAAACACAGTAGAGTAGAAGAGTGCTCTTTTCTCTAAAGCAGTGTGTTTCTTGTAAGGTGAGCTAGCGTTTGTTTCCCAGTCCTAAATGGATTTGAATCACTTGCAGTTTCTGGTCCTACGAGCAAGAGTTGTTTTCTGGTAAAGAAAGTCACTATTGTGCTCCCATTGCCATACACAGTGCAAATAGCACAAGCGTCTGTTCTCAGCAAGTACAGTGTATTGGACTGAAGAGGAGCTACTGTTCTTGTCAGGTTCCTAAGCAGAGTTGAACTAGATATGGCCCGTGTGTAGGAAGCGAGTTCTTATGTTATGAGCAAGCTCACTGTTCTGGCCCTATAGGAAACACAGTAGAGTAGAAGAGTGCTCTTTTCTCAAAAGCAGAGTGTGTTTCTTGTAAGGTGAGCTAGAGTTTGTTTCCCAGTCCTAAATGGAGTTGAGTCACATGCAGTTTTTGGTCCTACGAGCAATAGTTGTTTTCTGGTAAGACGAGTCACTACTGTGCTCCAATTGCCATACACAGTGCACATAGCACTCGCGTCTGTTCTCAGCAAGTACAGTGTATCGGACTGAAGAGGAGCTGCTGTTCTTGTCAGTTTCCTAAGCAGAGTTGAAATAGATATGGCCCGTGTGTTTAGGAAGCACAGTTATTATGTTCTGAGCAAGCTCACTGTTCTGGTCCTACAGGAAACACAGTAGAGTAGAAGAGTGCTCTTTTCTCTAATGCAGAGTGTGTTTCTTGTAAGGCGAGCTCGCGTTTGTTTCCCAGTCCTAAATGGAGTTGAATCACAGACAGTTTCTGGTCCTACGAGCAAGAAATATTTTCTGGTAAGGAAAGTCATTATTGTGCTCCCATTGCCATACACAGTGCAAATAGCACATGTGTCTGTTCCCAGCAAGTACAGTGTATTGGACTGAAGAGGAGCTACTGTTCTTGTCAGGTTCCTAAGCAGAGTTGAACTAGATATGGCCCGTGTGTGTAGGAAGCGAGTTCTTATGTTATGAGCAAGCTCACTGTTCTGGCCCTATAGGAAACACAGTAGAGTAGAAGAGTGCTCTTTTCTCTAAAGCAGATTGTGTTTCTTGTAAGGCGAGCTAGCGTTTGTTTCCCAGTAGTAAATGGAGTTGAGTCACATGCAGTTTTTTGTCCTACGAGCAAGAGTTGTTTTCTGGTAAGACTAGTCACTATTGTGCTCCAATTGACATACACAGTGAAAATAGCACTCGCGTCTTTTCCCAGCAAGTACAGTGTATTGGACTGAAAAGGAGCTACTGTTCTTGTCAGTTTCCTAAGCAGAGTTGAACTAGATATGGCCCGTGTGTGTAGGAAGCACAGTTCTTTTGTTCTGAGCAAGCTCACTGTTCAGACCCCATAGGAAACACAGTAGAGCAGAAGAGTGCTCTTTCCTCAAAAGCAGAGTGTGTTTCTGTAAGGTGAGCTAGCTTTTGTTTCCCACTCCTAAATGGAGTTGAATCACATGCAGTTTCTGGTCCTACGAGCAAGAGTTGTTTTCTGGTAAGGAAAGTCACTATTGTGCTCCCATTGCCACACACAGTGCAAGTAGCACTCGCATCGGTTCCCAGCAAGTACAGTGTATGGGACTGAAGAGGAGCTACTGTTCTTGTCAGTTTCCTAAGCAGAGTTGAACTAGATATGGCCCGTGTGTGTAGGAAGCACAGTTCTTATGTTCTGAGCAAGCTCACTGTTCTGGCCCTATAGGAAACACAGTAGATAAGAAGAGTGCTCTTTCTCAAAAGCATAGTGTGTTTCTTGTAAGGCAAGCTAGCGTTTGTTTCCTAGTCCTAAATGGAGTTGAATCACATGCAGTTTCAGGTCCTAAGAACAAGAGTTGTTTTCTGGAAAGAAAGTCACATTGCGCTCCCATTGCCATACACTGTGCAAATAGCACTCGTGTCTGTTCCCAGCAAGTACAGTGTATTGGACTGAAAAGGATCTACTGTTCTTGTCAGGTTCCTAAGCAGACTTGAACTAGATATGGCCGTGTGTGTAGGAAGTACAGTTTTTTTGTTTTGAGCAAGCTCACTGTTCTGGCCCTATAGGAAGCACAGTAGAGTAGAAGCGTGCTCTTTTCTCAAAAGCAGAGTGTGTTTCTTGTAAAGCAAGCTAGAGTTTGTTTCCCAGTCCTAAATGGAGTTGAGTCACATGCAGTTTTTTGTTCTATGAGAAAGAGTTGTTTTCTCGTAAGACGAGTCACTATTGTGCTCCAAATGCCATACACAGTGCAAATAGCACTGGCATCTGTTCCCAGCAAGTACAGTGTATTGGACTGAAGAGGATCTACTGTTCTTGTCAGTTTCCTAAGCAGAGTTGAACTACATATGGTCCGTGTGTGTAGGAACCACAGTTCTTTTGTTCTGAGCAAGCTCACTGTTTGGACCCCATAGGAAACACAGTAGAGTAGAAGAGTGCTCTTTTCTCTAAAGCAGTGTGTTTCTTGTAAGGTGAGCTAGCGTTTGTTTCCCAGTCCTAAATGGAGTTGAATCACTTGCAGTTTCTGGTCCTACGAGCAAGAGTTGTTTTCTGGTAAAGAAAGTCACTATTGTGCTCCCATTGCCATACACAGTGCAAATAGCACAAGCGTCTGTTCCCAGCAAGTACAGTGTATTGGACTGAAGAGGAGCTACTGTTCTTGTCAGGTTCCTAAGCAGAGTTGAACTAGATATGGCCCGTGTGTGTAGGAAGCGAGTTCTTATATTATGAGCAAGCTCACTGTTCTGGCCCTATAGGAAACACAGTAGAGTAGAAGAGTGCTCTTTTCTTAAAAGCAGAGTGTGTTTCTTGTAAGGTGAGATAGAGTTTGTTTCCCAGTCCTAAATGGAGTTGAGTCACATGCAGTTTTTGGTCCTACGAGCAATAGTTGTTTTCTGGTAAGACGAGTCACTACTGTGCTCCAATTGCCATACACAGTGCACATAGCACTCGCGTCTGTTCTCAGCAAGTACAGTGTATCGGACTGAAGAGGAGCTACTGTTCTTGTCCGTTTCCTAAGCAGAGTTGAACGAGTTATGGCCCGTGTGTGTAGGAAGCACAGTTCTTATGTTCTGAGCAAGCTCACTGTTCTGGCCCTATAGGAAACACAGTAGAGTAGAAGAGTGCTCTTTTCTCTAAAGCAGAGTGTGTTACTTGTAAGGCAAGCTAGCGTTTTTTTCCTAGTCCTAAATGGAGTTGAATCACAAGTAGTTTCAGGTCCTACGAACAAGAGTTGTTTTTCTGGTAAGGAAAGTCACATTGCGCTCCCATTGCCATACACTGTGCAAATATCACTCGCGTCTGTTCCCAGCAAGTACAGTGTATTGGACTGAAGAGGATCTACTGTTCTTGTCAGGTTCCTAAGCAGACTTGAACTAGATATGGCCGTGTGTGTAGGAAGCACAGTTTTTTTGTTTTGAGCAAGCTCACTGTTCTGGCCCTATAGGAAGCACAGTAGAGTAGAAGCGTGCTCTTTTCTCAAAAGCAGAGTGTGTTTCTTTTAAAGCAAGCTAGAGTTTGTTTCCCAGTCCTAAATGGAGTTGAGTCACATGCAGTTTTTTGTTCTATGAGCAAGAGTTGTTTTCTCGTAAGACGAGTCACTATTGTGCTCCAAATGCCATACACAGTGCAAATAGCACTGGCGTCTGTTCCCAGCAAGTACAGTGTATTGGACTGAAGAGGATCTACTGTTCTTGTCAGTTATCTAAGCAGAGTTGAACTAAAAATGGCCCGTGTAGGAAGCACAGTTCTTTTGTTCTGAGCAAGCTCACTGTTCTGGCCCTGTAGGAAACACAGTAGAGTAGAAGAGTGCTCTTTTTCTAAAGCAGAGTGTGTTTCTTGTAAGGCGAGCTAGCATTTGTTTCCCAGTCCTAAATCGCATTGAATCACATGCAGTTTGTGGTCCTACGAGCAAGAGTTGTTTTCTGGTAAGGAAAGTCACTATTGTGCTCTCATTGCCATACACAGTGTAAATAGCACTCGCGTCTGTTCCCAGCAAGTACAGTGTATTGGACTCAAGAGGAGCTACTGTTCTTGTCAGTTTCCTAAGCAGAGTTGAACTACATATGGTCCGTGTGTGTAGGAACCACAGTTCTTTTGTTCTGAGCAAGCTCACTGTTTGGACCCCATAGGAAACACAGTAGAGTAGAAGAGTGCTCTTTTCTCTAAAGCAGTGTGTTTCTTGTAAGGTGAGCTAGCGTTTGTTTCCCAGTCCTAAATGGAGTTGAATCACTTGCAGTTTCTGGTCCTACGAGCAAGAGTTGTTTTCTTTTAAAGAAAGTCACTATTGTGCTCCCATTGCCATACACAGTGCAAATAGCACAAGCGTCTGTTCTCAGCAAGTACAGTGTATTGGACTGAAGAGGAGCTACTGTTCTTGTCAGGTTCCTAAGCAGAGTTGAACTAGATATGGCCCGTGTGTGTAGGAAGCGAGTTCTTATGTTATGAGCAAGCTCACTGTTCTGGCCCTATAGGAAACACAGTAGAGTAGAAGAGTGCTCATTCTCAAAAGCAGAGTGTGTTTCTTGTAAGGTGAGCTAGAGTTTGTTTCCCAGTCCTAAATGGAGTTGAGTCACATGCAGTTTTTGGTCCTACGAGCAATAGTTGTTTTCTGGTAAGACGAGTCACTACTGTGCTCCAATTGCCATACACAGTGCACATAGCACTCGCGTCTGTTCTCAGCAAGTACAGTGTATCGGACTGAAGAGGAGCTGCTGTTCTTGTCAGTTTCCTAAGCAGAGCTGAAATAGATATGGCCCGTGTGTTTAGGAAGCACAGTTATTATGTTCTGAGCAAGCTCACTGTTCTGGTCCTACAGGAAACACAGTAGAGTAGAAGAGTGCTCTTTTCTCTAATGCAGAGTGTGTTTCTTGTAAGGCGAGCTCGCGTTTGTTTCCCAGTCCTAAATGGAGTTGAATCACAGACAGTTTCTGGTCCTACGAGCAAGAAATATTTTCTGGTAAGGAAAGTCATTATTGTGCTCCCATTGCCATACACAGTGCAAATAGCACATGTGTCTGTTCCCAGCAAGTACAGTGTATTGGACTGAAGAGGAGCTACTGTTCTTGTCAGGTTCCTAAGCAGAGTTGAACTAGATATGGCCCGTGTGTGTAGGAAGCGAGTTCTTATGTTATGAGCAAGCTCACTGTTCTGGCCCTATAGGAAACACAGTAGAGTAGAAGAGTGCTCTTTTCTCTAAAGCAGATTGTGTTTCTTGTAAGGCGAGCTAGCGTTTGTTTCCCAGTAGTAAATGGAGTTGAGTCACATGCAGTTTTTTGTCCTACGAGCAAGAGTTGTTTTCTGGTAAGACTAGACACTATTGTGCTCCAATTGACATACACAGTGAAAATAGCACTCGCGTCTTTTCCCAGCAAGTACAGTGTATTGGACTGAAAAGGAGCTACTGTTCTTGTCAGTTTCCTAAGCAGAGTTGAACTAGATATGGCCCGTGTGTGTAGGAAGCACAGTTCTTTTGTTCTGAGCAAGCTCACTGTTCAGACCCCATAGGAAACACAGTAGAGCAGAAGAGTGCTCTTTCCTCAAAAGCAGAGTGTGTTTCTGTAAGGTGAGCTAGCTTTTGTTTCCCACTCCTAAATGGAGTTGAATCACATGCAGTTTCTGGTCCTACGAGCAAGAGTTGTTTTCTGGTAAGGAAAGTCACTATTGTGCTCCCATTGCCACACACAGTGCAAGTAGCACTCGCATCGGTTCCCAGCAAGTACAGTGTATGGGACTGAAGAGGAGCTACTGTTCTTGTCAGTTTCCTAAGCAGAGTTGAACTAGATATGGCCCGTGTGTGTAGGAAGCACAGTTCTTATGTTCTGAGCAAGCTCACTGTTCTGGCCCTATAGGAAACACAGTAGATAAGAAGAGTGCTCTTTCTCAAAAGCATAGTGTGTTTCTTGTAAGGCAAGCTAGCGTTTGTTTCCTAGTCCTAAATGGATTTGAATCACATGCAGTTTCAGGTCCTAAGAACAAGAGTTGTTTTCTGGAAAGAAAGTCACATTGCGCTCCCATTGCCATACACTGTGCAAATAGCACTCGTGTCTGTTCCCAGCAAGTACAGTGTATTGGACTGAAAAGGATCTACTGTTCTTGTCAGGTTCCTAAGCAGACTTGAACTAGATATGGCCGTGTGTGTAGGAAGCACAGTTTTTTTGTTTTGAGCAAGCTCACTGTTCTGGCCCTATAGGAAGCACAGTAGAGTAGAAGCGTGCTCTTTTCTCAAAAGCAGAGTGTGTTTCTTGTAAAGCAAGCTAGAGTTTGTTTCCCAGTCCTAAATGGAGTTGAGTCACATGCAGTTTTTTGTTCTATGAGCAAGAGTTGTTTTCTCGTAAGACGAGTCACTATTGTGCTCCAAATGCCATACACAGTGCAAATAGCACTGGCATCTGTTCCCAGCAAGTACAGTGTATTGGACTGAAGAGGATCTACTGTTCTTGTCAGTTTCCTAAGCAGAGTTGAACTACATATGGTCCGTGTGTGTAGGAACCACAGTTCTTTTGTTCTGAGCAAGCTCACTGTTTGGACCCCATAGGAAACACAGTAGAGTAGAAGAGTGCTCTTTTCTCTAAAGCAGTGTGTTTCTTGTAAGGTGAGCTAGCGTTTGTTTCCCAGTCCTAAATGGATTTGAATCACTTGCAGTTTCTGGTCCTACGAGCAAGAGTTGTTTTCTGGTAAAGAAAGTCACTATTGTGCTCCCATTGCCATACACAGTGCAAATAGCACAAGCGTCTGTTCTCAGCAAGTACAGTGTATTGGACTGAAGAGGAGCTACTGTTCTTGTCAGGTTCCTAAGCAGAGTTGAACTAGATATGGCCCGTGTGTAGGAAGCGAGTTCTTATGTTATGAGCAAGCTCACTGTTCTGGCCCTATAGGAAACACAGTAGAGTAGAAGAGTGCTCTTTTCTCAAAAGCAGAGTGTGTTTCTTGTAAGGTGAGCTAGAGTTTGTTTCCCAGTCCTAAATGGAGTTGAGTCACATGCAGTTTTTGGTCCTACGAGCAATAGTTGTTTTCTGGTAAGACGAGTCACTACTGTGCTCCAATTGCCATACACAGTGCACATAGCACTCGCGTCTGTTCTCAGCAAGTACAGTGTATCGGACTGAAGAGGAGCTGCTGTTCTTGTCAGTTTCCTAAGCAGAGTTGAAATAGATATGGCCCGTGTGTTTAGGAAGCACAGTTATTATGTTCTGAGCAAGCTCACTGTTCTGGTCCTACAGGAAACACAGTAGAGTAGAAGAGTGCTCTTTTCTCTAATGCAGAGTGTGTTTCTTGTAAGGCGAGCTCGCGTTTGTTTCCCAGTCTTAAATGGAGTTGAATCACAGACAGTTTCTGGTCCTACGAGCAAGAAATATTTTCTGGTAAGGAAAGTCATTATTGTGCTCCCATTGCCATACACAGTGCAAATAGCACATGTGTCTGTTCCCAGCAAGTACAGTGTATTGGACTGAAGAGGAGCTACTGTTCTTGTCAGGTTCCTAAGCAGAGTTGAACTAGATATGGCCCGTGTGTGTAGGAAGCGAGTTCTTATGTTATGAGCAAGCTCACTGTTCTGGCCCTATAGGAAACACAGTAGAGTAGAAGAGTGCTCTTTTCTCTAAAGCAGATTGTGTTTCTTGTAAGGCGAGCTAGCGTTTGTTTCCCAGTCCTAAATGGAGTTGAGTCACATGCAGTTTTTTGTCCCACGAGCAAGAGTTGTTTTCTGGTAAGACTAGTCACTATTGTGCTCCAATTGACATACACAGTGAAAATAGCACTCGCGTCAGTTCCCCGCAAGTAAAGTGTATTGGACTGAAAAGGAGCTACTGTTCTTGTCAGTTTCCTAAGCAGAGTTGAACTAGATATGGCCCGTGTGTGTAGGAAGCACAGTTCTTTTGTTCTGAGCAAGCTCACTGTTCAGACCCCATAGGAAACACAGTAGAGCAGAAGAGTGCTCTTTTCTCAAAAGCAGAGTGTGTTTCTGTAAGGTGAGCTAGCTTTTGCTTCCCAGTCCTAAATGGAGTTGAATCACATGCAGTTTCTGGTCCTACGAGCAAGAGTTGTTTTCTGGTAAGGAAAGTCACTATTGTGCTCCCATTGCCACACACAGTGCAAGTAGCACTCGCGTCGGTTCCCAGCAAGTACAGTGTATGGGACTGAAGAGGAGCTACTGTTCTTGTCAGTTTCCTAAGCAGAGTTGAACTAGATATGGCCCGTGTGTGTAGGAAGCACAGTTCTTATGTTCTGAGCAAGCTCACTGTTCTGGCCCTATAGGAAACACAGTAGAGTAGAAGAGTGCTCTTTTCTCTAAAGCAGAGTGTGTTCCTTGTAAGGCGAGCTAGCGTTTGTTTCCTAGTCCTAAATGGAGTTGAATCACATGCAGTTTCAGGTCCTAAGAACAAGAGTTCTTTTCTAGTAAGGAAAGTCACATTGCGCTCCCATTGCCATACACATGCAAATAGACCTCCCACCTGTTCCCAGCAAGTACAGTGTATTGGACTGAAGAGGAGGTACTGTTCTTCTCAGTTTCCTAAGAAGAGTTGAACTAGGTATGGCCCGTGTGTGTAGGATGCACAGTTCTTTTTTTCTGAGCAAGCTCACTGTTCTGGCACTATAGGAAACACAGTAGAGTAGAAGAGTGCTCTTTTCTCAAAAGCAGAGTGTGTTTCGTGGAAGTCGAGCTAGCGTTTGTTTCCCAGTCCTAAATGGAGTTGAGTCACATGCAGTTTTTGGTCCTACGAGCAAGAGTTGTTTTCTGGTAAGACGAGTCACTATTGTGCTCCAATTGCCATACACAGTGCAAATAGCACTCGCGTCTGTTCCCCACAAGTAAAGTGTATTAGACTGAAGAGGAGCTACTGTTCTTGTCAGTTTCCTAAGCAGAGTTGAACTAGATATGGCACGTGTGTGTAGGAAGTATAGTTCTTTAGTTCTGAGCAAGCTCACTGTTCGGACCCCATAGGAAACGCAGTAGAGTAGAAGAGTGCTCTTTTCTCAAAAGCAGAGTGTGTTTCATGTAAGGCGAGCTAGCATTTGTTTCTCAGTCCTAAATGGAGTTGAATCACATGCAGTTTCTAGTACTACGAGCAAGAGTTGTTTTCTGGTAAGGAAAGTCACTATTGTGCTCCCATTGCCATACACAGTGCAAATAGCACTCGCGTCTGTTCCCAGAAAGTACAGTGTATCTGACTGAAGAGGAGCTACTGTTCTTGTCAGTTTCCTAAGCAGAGTTGAACTAGATATGGCCCATGTGTAGGAAGCACAGTTCTTTTGTTCTGAGCAAGCTCACTGTTCTGGCCCTATAGGAAACACAGTAGAGTAGAAGAGTGCTCTTTTCTCTAATGCACAGTGTGTTTCTTGTAAGGCGAGCTAGTGTTTGTTTCCCATTCCGAAATGGAGTTGAATCACATGCAGTTTCTGGGCCTACGAGTAAGAGTTGTTTTATGGTAAGAAGAGTAACTATTGTGCTGCCATTGCCATACACAGGACAAATAGCACTGGTGTCTGTTCCCAGCAAGTACAGTGTATTGGACTGAAGAGGATCTACTATTCTTGTCAGGTTCCTAAGCAGACTTGAACTAGATATGGCCGTGTGTGTAGGAAGCACAGGTCGTTTGTTCTGAACATGCTCACTGTTCGGACCCCATAGGAAACACAGTAGAGTAGATGAGTGCTCTTTTCTCAAAAGCAGAGTGTGTTTCTTGTAAGGCAAGCTAGCGTTTTTTTTCCAGTCCTAAATGGTGTTGAATCACATGCAGTTTGTGGTCCTACGAGCAAGAGTTGTTTTCTGGTAAGGAAAGTCACTATTGCGCTCTCATTGCCATACACAGTGTAAATAGCACTCGCGTCTGTTCCCAGCAAGTACAGTGTATTGGACTGAAGAGGAGCTACTGTTCTTGTCAGTTTCCTAAGCAGAGTTGAACTACATATGGTCCGTGTGTGTAGGAACCACAGTTCTTTTGTTCTGAGCAAGCTCACTGTTTGGACCCCATAGGAAACACAGTAGAGTAGAAGAGTGCTCTTTTCTCTAAAGCAGTGTGTTTCTTGTAAGGTGAGCTAGCGTTTGTTTCCCAGTCCTAAATGGAGTTGAATCACTTGCAGTTTCTGGTCCTACGAGCAAGAGTTGTTTTCTTTTAAAGAAAGTCACTATTGTGCTCCCATTGCCATACACAGTGCAAATAGCACAAGCGTCTGTTCTCAGCAAGTACAGTGTATTGGACTGAAGAGGAGCTACTGTTCTTGTCAGGTTCCTAAGCAGAGTTGAACTAGATATGGCCCGTGTGTGTAGGAAGCGAGTTCTTATGTTATGAGCAAGCTCACTGTTCTGGCCCTATAGGAAACACAGTAGAGTAGAAGAGTGCTCATTCTCAAAAGCAGAGTGTGTTTCTTGTAAGGTGAGCTAGAGTTTGTTTCCCAGTCCTAAATGGAGTTGAGTCACATGCAGTTTTTGGTCCTACGAGCAATAGTTGTTTTCTGGTAAGACGAGTCACTACTGTGCTCCAATTGCCATACACAGTGCACATAGCACTCGCGTCTGTTCTCAGCAAGTACAGTGTATCGGACTGAAGAGGAGCTGCTGTTCTTGTCAGTTTCCTAAGCAGAGCTGAAATAGATATGGCCCGTGTGTTTAGGAAGCACAGTTATTATGTTCTGAGCAAGCTCACTGTTCTGGTCCTACAGGAAACACAGTAGAGTAGAAGAGTGCTCTTTTCTCTAATGCAGAGTGTGTTTCTTGTAAGGCGAGCTCGCGTTTGTTTCCCAGTCCTAAATGGAGTTGAATCACAGACAGTTTCTGGTCCTACGAGCAAGAAATATTTTCTGGTAAGGAAAGTCATTATTGTGCTCCCATTGCCATACACAGTGCAAATAGCACATGTGTCTGTTCCCAGCAAGTACAGTGTATTGGACTGAAGAGGAGCTACTGTTCTTGTCAGGTTCCTAAGCAGAGTTGAACTAGATATGGCCCGTGTGTGTAGGAAGCGAGTTCTTATGTTATGAGCAAGCTCACTGTTCTGGCCCTATAGGAAACACAGTAGAGTAGAAGAGTGCTCTTTTCTCTAAAGCAGATTGTGTTTCTTGTAAGGCGAGCTAGCGTTTGTTTCCCAGTAGTAAATGGAGTTGAGTCACATGCAGTTTTTTGTCCTACGAGCAAGAGTTGTTTTCTGGTAAGACTAGTCACTATTGTGCTCCAATTGACATACACAGTGAAAATAGCACTCGCGTCTTTTCCCAGCAAGTACAGTGTATTGGACTGAAAAGGAGCTACTGTTCTTGTCAGTTTCCTAAGCAGAGTTGAACTAGATATGGCCCGTGTGTGTAGGAAGCACAGTTCTTTTGTTCTGAGCAAGCTCACTGTTCAGACCCCATAGGAAACACAGTAGAGCAGAAGAGTGCTCTTTCCTCAAAAGCAGAGTGTGTTTCTGTAAGGTGAGCTAGCTTTTGTTTCCCACTCCTAAATGGAGTTGAATCACATGCAGTTTCTGGTCCTACGAGCAAGAGTTGTTTTCTGGTAAGGAAAGTCACTATTGTGCTCCCATTGCCACACACAGTGCAAGTAGCACTCGCATCGGTTCCCAGCAAGTACAGTGTATGGGACTGAAGAGGAGCTACTGTTCTTGTCAGTTTCCTAAGCAGAGTTGAACTAGATATGGCCCGTGTGTGTAGGAAGCACAGTTCTTATGTTCTGAGCAAGCTCACTGTTCTGGCCCTATAGGAAACACAGTAGATAAGAAGAGTGCTCTTTCTCAAAAGCATAGTGTGTTTCTTGTAAGGCAAGCTAGCGTTTGTTTCCTAGTCCTAAATGGAGTTGAATCACATGCAGTTTCAGGTCCTAAGAACAAGAGTTGTTTTCTGGAAAGAAAGTCACATTGCGCTCCCATTGCCATACACTGTGCAAATAGCACTCGTGTCTGTTCCCAGCAAGTACAGTGTATTGGACTGAAAAGGATCTACTGTTCTTGTCAGGTTCCTAAGCAGACTTGAACTAGATATGGCCGTGTGTGTAGGAAGCACAGTTTTTTTGTTTTGAGCAAGCTCACTGTTCTGGCCCTATAGGAAGCACAGTAGAGTAGAAGCGTGCTCTTTTCTCAAAAGCAGAGTGTGTTTCTTGTAAAGCAAGCTAGAGTTTGTTTCCCAGTCCTAAATGGAGTTGAGTCACATGCAGTTTTTTGTTCTATGAGAAAGAGTTGTTTTCTCGTAAGACGAGTCACTATTGTGCTCCAAATGCCATACACAGTGCAAATAGCACTGGCATCTGTTCCCAGCAAGTACAGTGTATTGGACTGAAGAGGATCTACTGTTCTTGTCAGTTTCCTAAGCAGAGTTGAACTACATATGGTCCGTGTGTGTAGGAACCACAGTTCTTTTGTTCTGAGCAAGCTCACTGTTTGGACCCCATAGGAAACACAGTAGAGTAGAAGAGTGCTCTTTTCTCTAAAGCAGTGTGTTTCTTGTAAGGTGAGCTAGCGTTTGTTTCCCAGTCCTAAATGGATTTGAATCACTTGCAGTTTCTGGTCCTACGAGCAAGAGTTGTTTTCTGGTAAAGAAAGTCACTATTGTGCTCCCATTGCCATACACAGTGCAAATAGCACAAGCGTCTGTTCTCAGCAAGTACAGTGTATTGGACTGAAGAGGAGCTACTGTTCTTGTCAGGTTCCTAAGCAGAGTTGAACTAGATATGGCCCGTGTGTAGGAAGCGAGTTCTTATGTTATGAGCAAGCTCACTGTTCTGGCCCTATAGGAAACACAGTAGAGTAGAAGAGTGCTCTTTTCTCAAAAGCAGAGTGTGTTTCTTGTAAGGTGAGCTAGAGTTTGTTTCCCAGTCCTAAATGGAGTTGAGTCACATGCAGTTTTTGGTCCTACGAGCAATAGTTGTTTTCTGGTAAGACGAGTCACTACTGTGCTCCAATTGCCATACACAGTGCACATAGCACTCGCGTCTGTTCTCAGCAAGTACAGTGTATCGGACTGAAGAGGAGCTGCTGTTCTTGTCAGTTTCCTAAGCAGAGTTGAAATAGATATGGCCCGTGTGTTTAGGAAGCACAGTTATTATGTTCTGAGCAAGCTCACTGTTCTGGTCCTACAGGAAACACAGTAGAGTAGAAGAGTGCTCTTTTCTCTAATGCAGAGTGTGTTTCTTGTAAGGCGAGCTCGCGTTTGTTTCCCAGTCCTAAATGGAGTTGAATCACAGACAGTTTCTGGTCCTACGAGCAAGAAATATTTTCTGGTAAGGAAAGTCATTATTGTGCTCCCATTGCCATACACAGTGCAAATAGCACATGTGTCTGTTCCCAGCAAGTACAGTGTATTGGACTGAAGAGGAGCTACTGTTCTTGTCAGGTTCCTAAGCAGAGTTGAACTAGATATGGCCCGTGTGTGTAGGAAGCGAGTTCTTATGTTATGAGCAAGCTCACTGTTCTGGCCCTATAGGAAACACAGTAGAGTAGAAGAGTGCTCTTTTCTCTAAAGCAGATTGTGTTTCTTGTAAGGCGAGCTAGCGTTTGTTTCCCAGTAGTAAATGGAGTTGAGTCACATGCAGTTTTTTGTCCTACGAGCAAGAGTTGTTTTCTGGTAAGACTAGTCACTATTGTGCTCCAATTGACATACACAGTGAAAATAGCACTCGCGTCTTTTCCCAGCAAGTACAGTGTATTGGACTGAAAAGGAGCTACTGTTCTTGTCAGTTTCCTAAGCAGAGTTGAACTAGATATGGCCCGTGTGTGTAGGAAGCACAGTTCTTTTGTTCTGAGCAAGCTCACTGTTCAGACCCCATAGGAAACACAGTAGAGCAGAAGAGTGCTCTTTCCTCAAAAGCAGAGTGTGTTTCTGTAAGGTGAGCTAGCTTTTGTTTCCCACTCCTAAATGGAGTTGAATCACATGCAGTTTCTGGTCCTACGAGCAAGAGTTGTTTTCTGGTAAGGAAAGTCACTATTGTGCTCCCATTGCCACACACAGTGCAAGTAGCACTCGCATCGGTTCCCAGCAAGTACAGTGTATGGGACTGAAGAGGAGCTACTGTTCTTGTCAGTTTCCTAAGCAGAGTTGAACTAGATATGGCCCGTGTGTGTAGGAAGCACAGTTCTTATGTTCTGAGCAAGCTCACTGTTCTGGCCCTATAGGAAACACAGTAGATAAGAAGAGTGCTCTTTCTCAAAAGCATAGTGTGTTTCTTGTAAGGCAAGCTAGCATTTGTTTCCTAGTCCTAAATGGAGTTGAATCACATGCAGTTTCAGGTCCTAAGAACAAGAGTTGTTTTCTGGAAAGAAAGTCACATTGCGCTCCCATTGCCATACACTGTGCAAATAGCACTCGTGTCTGTTCCCAGCAAGTACAGTGTATTGGACTGAAAAGGATCTACTGTTCTTGTCAGGTTCCTAAGCAGACTTGAACTAGATATGGCCGTGTGTGTAGGAAGTACAGTTTTTTTGTTTTGAGCAAGCTCACTGTTCTGGCCCTATAGGAAGCACAGTAGAGTAGAAGCGTGCTCTTTTCTCAAAAGCAGAGTGTGTTTCTTGTAAAGCAAGCTAGAGTTTGTTTCCCAGTCCTAAATGGAGTTGAGTCACATGCAGTTTTTTGTTCTATGAGAAAGAGTTGTTTTCTCGTAAGACGAGTCACTATTGTGCTCCAAATGCCATACACAGTGCAAATAGCACTGGCATCTGTTCCCAGCAAGTACAGTGTATTGGACTGAAGAGGATCTACTGTTCTTGTCAGTTTCCTAAGCAGAGTTGAACTACATATGGTCCGTGTGTGTAGGAACCACAGTTCTTTTGTTCTGAGCAAGCTCACTGTTTGGACCCCATAGGAAACACAGTAGAGTAGAAGAGTGCTCTTTTCTCTAAAGCAGTGTGTTTCTTGTAAGGTGAGCTAGCGTTTGTTTCCCAGTCCTAAATGGATTTGAATCACTTGCAGTTTCTGGTCCTACGAGCAAGAGTTGTTTTCTGGTAAAGAAAGTCACTATTGTGCTCCCATTGCCATACACAGTGCAAATAGCACAAGCGTCTGTTCTCAGCAAGTACAGTGTATTGGACTGAAGAGGAGCTACTGTTCTTGTCAGGTTCCTAAGCAGAGTTGAACTAGATATGGCCCGTGTGTAGGAAGCGAGTTCTTATGTTATGAGCAAGCTCACTGTTCTGGCCCTATAGGAAACACAGTAGAGTAGAAGAGTGCTCTTTTCTCAAAAGCAGAGTGTGTTTCTTGTAAGGTGAGCTAGAGTTTGTTTCCCAGTCCTAAATGGAGTTGAGTCACATGCAGTTTTTGGTCCTACGAGCAATAGTTGTTTTCTGGTAAGACGAGTCACTACTGTGCTCCAATTGCCATACACAGTGCACATAGCACTCGCGTCTGTTCTCAGCAAGTACAGTGTATCGGACTGAAGAGGAGCTGCTGTTCTTGTCAGTTTCCTAAGCAGAGTTGAAATAGATATGGCCCGTGTGTTTAGGAAGCACAGTTATTATGTTCTGAGCAAGCTCACTGTTCTGGTCCTACAGGAAACACAGTAGAGTAGAAGAGTGCTCTTTTCTCTAATGCAGAGTGTGTTTCTTGTAAGGCGAGCTCGCGTTTGTTTCCCAGTCTTAAATGGAGTTGAATCACAGACAGTTTCTGGTCCTACGAGCAAGAAATATTTTCTGGTAAGGAAAGTCATTATTGTGCTCCCATTGCCATACACAGTGCAAATAGCACATGTGTCTGTTCCCAGCAAGTACAGTGTATTGGACTGAAGAGGAGCTACTGTTCTTGTCAGGTTCCTAAGCAGAGTTGAACTAGATATGGCCCGTGTGTGTAGGAAGCGAGTTCTTATGTTATGAGCAAGCTCACTGTTCTGGCCCTATAGGAAACACAGTAGAGTAGAAGAGTGCTCTTTTCTCCAAAGCAGATTGTGTTTCTTGTAAGGCGAGCTAGCGTTTGTTTCCCAGTCCTAAATGGAGTTGAGTCACATGCAGTTTTTTGTCCCACGAGCAAGAGTTGTTTTCTGGTAAGACTAGTCACTATTGTGCTCCAATTGACATACACAGTGAAAATAGCACTCGCGTCAGTTCCCCGCAAGTAAAGTGTATTGGACTGAAAAGGAGCTACTGTTCTTGTCAGTTTCCTAAGCAGAGTTGAACTAGATATGGCCCGTGTGTGTAGGAAGCACAGTTCTTTTGTTCTGAGCAAGCTCACTGTTCAGACCCCATAGGAAACACAGTAGAGCAGAAGAGTGCTCTTTTCTCAAAAGCAGAGTGTGTTTCTGTAAGGTGAGCTAGCTTTTGCTTCCCAGTCCTAAATGGAGTTGAATCACATGCAGTTTCTGGTCCTACGAGCAAGAGTTGTTTTCTGGTAAGGAAAGTCACTATTGTGCTCCCATTGCCACACACAGTGCAAGTAGCACTCGCGTCGGTTCCCAGCAAGTACAGTGTATGGGACTGAAGAGGAGCTACTGTTCTTGTCAGTTTCCTAAGCAGAGTTGAACTAGATATGGCCCGTGTGTGTAGGAAGCACAGTTCTTATGTTCTGAGCAAGCTCACTGTTCTGGCCCTATAGGAAACACAGTAGAGTAGAAGAGTGCTCTTTTCTCTAAAGCAGAGTGTGTTCCTTGTAAGGCGAGCTAGCGTTTGTTTCCTAGTCCTAAATGGAGTTGAATCACATGCAGTTTCAGGTCCTAAGAACAAGAGTTCTTTTCTAGTAAGGAAAGTCACATTGCGCTCCCATTGCCATACACATGCAAATAGACCTCCCACCTGTTCCCAGCAAGTACAGTGTATTGGACTGAAGAGGAGGTACTGTTCTTCTCAGTTTCCTAAGAAGAGTTGAACTAGGTATGGCCCGTGTGTGTAGGATGCACAGTTCTTTTTTTCTGAGCAAGCTCACTGTTCTGGCACTATAGGAAACACAGTAGAGTAGAAGAGTGCTCTTTTCTCAAAAGCAGAGTGTGTTTTGTGGAAGTCGAGCTAGCGTTTGTTTCCCAGTCCTAAATGGAGTTGAGTCACATGCAGTTTTTGGTCCTACGAGCAAGAGTTGTTTTCTGGTAAGACGAGTCACTATTGTGCTCCAATTGCCATACACAGTGCAAATAGCACTCGCGTCTGTTCCCCACAAGTAAAGTGTATTAGACTGAAGAGGAGCTACTGTTCTTGTCAGTTTCCTAAGCAGAGTTGAACTAGATATGGCATGTGTGTGTAGGAAGTATAGTTCTTTAGTTCTGAGCAAGCTCACTGTTCGGACCCCATAGGAAACGCAGTAGAGTAGAAGAGTGCTCTTTTCTCAAAAGCAGAGTGTGTTTCATGTAAGGCGAGCTAGCATTTGTTTCTCAGTCCTAAATGGAGTTGAATCACATGCAGTTTCTAGTACTACGAGCAAGAGTTGTTTTCTGGTAAGGAAAGTCACTATTGTGCTCCCATTGCCATACACAGTGCAAATAGCACTCGCGTCTGTTCCCAGAAAGTACAGTGTATCTGACTGAAGAGGAGCTACTGTTCTTGTCAGTTTCCTAAGCAGAGTTGAACTAGATATGGCCCATGTGTAGGAAGCACAGTTCTTTTGTTCTGAGCAAGCTCACTGTTCTGGCCCTATAGGAAACACAGTAGAGTAGAAGAGTGCTCTTTTCTCTAATGCAGAGTGTGTTTCTTGTAAGGCGAGCTAGTGTTTGTTTCCCATTCCGAAATGGAGTTGAATCACATGCAGTTTCTGGGCCTACGAGTAAGAGTTGTTTTATGGTAAGAAGAGTAACTATTGTGCTGCCATTGCCATACACAGGACAAATAGCACTGGTGTCTGTTCCCAGCAAGTACAGTGTATTGGACTGAAGAGGATCTACTGTTCTTGTCAGGTTCCTAAGCAGACTTGAACTAGATATGGCCGTGTGTGTAGGAAGCACAGGTCGTTTGTTCTGAGCATGCTCACTGTTCGGACCCCATAGGAAACACAGTAGAGTAGATGAGTGCTCTTTTCTCAAAAGCAGAGTGTGTTTCTTGTAAGGCAAGCTAGCGTTTTTTTTCCAGTCCTAAATGGTGTTGAATCACATGCAGTTTGTGGTCCTACGAGCAAGAGTTGTTTTCTGGTAAGGAAAGTCACTATTGCGCTCTCATTGCCATACACAGTGTAAATAGCACTCGCGTCTGTTCCCAGCAAGTACAGTGTATTGGACTGAAGAGGAGCTACTGTTCTTGTCAGTTTCCTAAGCAGAGTTGAACTACATATGGTCCGTGTGTGTAGGAAACACAGTTCTTTTGTTCTGAGCAAGCTCACTGTTTGGACCCCATAGGAAACACAGTAGAGTAGAAGAGTGCTCTTTTCTCTAAAGCAGTGTGTTTCTTGTAAGGTGAGCTAGCGTTTGTTTCCCAGTCCTAAATGGAGTTGAATCACTTGCAGTTTCTGGTCCTACGAGCAAGAGTTGTTTTCTGGTAAAGAAAGTCACTATTGTGCTCCCATTGCCATACACAGTGCAAATAGCACAAGCGTCTGTTCCCAGCAAGTACAGTGTATTGGACTGAAGAGGAGCTACTGTTCTTGTCAGGTTCCTAAGCAGAGTTGAACTAGATATGGCCCGTGTGTGTAGGAAGCGAGTTCTTATATTATGAGCAAGCTCACTGTTCTGGCCCTATAGGAAACACAGTAGAGTAGAAGAGTGCTCTTTTCTCAAAAGCAGAGTGTGTTTCTTGTAAGGTGAGATAGAGTTTGTTTCCCAGTCCTAAATGGAGTTGAGTCACATGCAGTTTTTGGTCCTACGAGCAATAGTTGTTTTCTGGTAAGACGAGTCACTACTGTGCTCCAATTGCCATACACAGTGCACATAGCACTCGCGTCTGTTCTCAGCAAGTACAGTGTATCGGACTGAAGAGGAGCTACTGTTCTTGTCCGTTTCCTAAGCAGAGTTGAACGAGTTATGGCCCGTGTGTGTAGGAAGCACAGTTCTTATGTTCTGAGCAAGCTCACTGTTCTGGCCCTATAGGAAACACAGTAGAGTAGAAGAGTGTTCTTTTCTCTAAAGCAGAGTGTATTACTTGTAAGGCAAGCTAGCGTTTTTTTCCTAGTCCTAAATGGAGTTGAATCACAAGTAGTTTCAGGTCCTACGAACAAGAGTTGTTTTCTGGTAAGGAAAGTCACATTGCGCTCCCATTGCCATACACTGTGCAAATATCACTCGTGTCTGTTCCCAGCAAGTACAGTGTATTGGACTGAAGAGGATCTACTGTTCTTGCCAGGTTCCTAAGCAGACTTGAACTAGATATGGCCGTGTGTGTAGGAAGCACAGTTTTTTTGTTTTGAGCAAGCTCACTGTTCTGGCCCTATAGGAAGCACAGTAGAGTAGAAGCGTGCTCTTTTCTCAAAAGCAGAGTGTGTTTCTTGTAAAGCAAGCTAGAGTTTGTTTCCCAGTCCTAAATGGAGTTGAGTCACATGCAGTTTTTTGTTCTATGAGCAAGAGTTGTTTTCTCGTAAGACGAGTCACTATTGTGCTCCAAATGCCATACACAGTGCAAATAGCACTGGCGTCTGTTCCCAGCAAGTACAGTGTATTGGACTGAAGAGGATCTACTGTTCTTGTCAGTTATCTAAGCAGAGTTGAACTAAAAATGGCCCGTGTAGGAAGCACAGTTCTTTTGTTCTGAGCAAGCTCACTGTTCTGGCCCTGTAGGAAACACAGTAGAGTAGAAGAGTGCTCTTTTTCTAAAGCAGAGTGTGTTTCTTGTAAGGCGAGATAGCATTTGTTTCCCAGTCCTAAATCGCATTGAATCACATGCAGTTTGTGGTCCTACGAGCAAGAGTTGTTTTCTGGTAAGGAAAGTCACTATTGTGCTCTCATTGCCATACACAGTGTAAATAGCACTCGCGTCTGTTCCCAGCAAGTACAGTGTATTGGACTGAAGAGGAGCTACTGTTCTTGTCAGTTTCCTAAGCAGAGTTGAACTACATATGGTCCGTGTGTGTAGGAACCACAGTTCTTTTGTTCTGAGCAAGCTCACTGTTTGGACCCCATAGGAAACACAGTAGAGTAGAAGAGTGCTCTTTTCTCTAAAGCAGTGTGTTTCTTGTAAGGTGAGCTAGCGTTTGTTTCCCAGTCCTAAATGGAGTTGAATCACTTGCAGTTTCTGGTCCGACGAGCAAGAGTTGTTTTCTTTTAAAGAAAGTCACTATTGTGCTCCCATTGCCATACACAGTGCAAATAGCACAAGCGTCTGTTCTCAGCAAGTACAGTGTATTGGACTGAAGAGGAGCTACAGTTCTTGTCAGGTTCCTAAGCAGAGTTGAACTAGATATGGCCGTGTGTGTAGGAAGCGAGTTCTTATGTTATGAGCAAGCTCACTGTTCTGGCCCTATAGGAAACACAGTAGAGTAGAAGAGTGCTCTTTTCTCAAAAGCAGAGTGTGTTTCTTGTAAAGTGAGCTAGAGTTTGTTTCCCAGTCCTAAATGCAGTTGAGTCACATGCAGTTTTTGGTCCTACGAGCAATAGTTGTTTTCTGGTAAGACGAGTCACTACTGTGCTCCAATTGCCATACACAGTGCACATAACACTCGCGTCTGTTCTCAGCAAGTACAGTGTATCGGACTGAAGAGGAGCTGCTGTTCTTGTCAGTTTCCTAAGCAGAGCTGAAATAGATATGGCCCGTGTGTTTAGGAAGCACAGTTATTATGTTCTGAGCAAGCTCATTGTTCTGGTCCTACAGGAAACACAGTAGAGTAGAAGAGTGCTCTTTTCTCTAATGCAGAGTGTGTTCCTTGTAAGGCGAGCTCGCGTTTGTTTCCCAGTCCTAAATGGAGTTGAATCACAGACAGTTTCTGGTCCTACGAGCAAGAAATATTTTCTGGTAAGGAAAGTCATTATTGTGCTCCCATTGCCATACACAGTGCAAATAGCACATGTGTCTGTTCCCAGCAAGTACAGTGTATTGGACTGAAGAGGAGCTACTGTTCTTGTCAGGTTCCTAAGCAGAGTTGAACTAGATATGGCCCGTGTGTGTAGGAAGCGAGTTCTTATGTTATGAGCAAGCTCACTGTTCTGGCCCTATAGGAAACACAGTAGAGTAGAAGAGTGCTCTTTTCTCTAAAGCAGATTGTGTTTCTTGTAAGGCGAGCTAGCGTTTGTTTCCCAGTAGTAAATGGAGTTGAGTCACATGCAGTTTTTTGTCCTACGAGCAAGAGTTGTTTTCTGGTAAGACTAGTCACTATTGTGCTCCAATTGACATACACATTGAAAATAGCACTCGCGTCTTTTCCCAGCAAGTACAGTGTATTGGACTGAAAAGGAGCTACTGTTCTTGTCAGTTTCCTAAGCAGAGTTGAACTAGATATGGCCCGTGTGTGTAGGAAGCACAGTTCTTTTGTTCTGAGCAAGCTCACTGTTCAGACCCCATAGGAAACACAGTAGAGCAGAAGAGTGCTCTTTCCTCAAAAGCAGAGTGTGTTTCTGTAAGGTGAGCTAGCTTTTGTTTCCCACTCCTAAATGGAGTTGAATCACATGCAGTTTCTGGTCCTACGAGCAAGAGTTGTTTTCTGGTAAGGAAAGTCACTATTGTGCTCCCATTGCCACACACAGTGCAAGTAGCACTCGCATCGGTTCCCAGCAAGTACAGTGTATGGGACTGAAGAGGAGCTACTGTTCTTGTCAGTTTCCTAAGCAGAGTTGAACTAGATATGGCCCGTGTGTGTAGGAAGCACAGTTCTTATGTTCTGAGCAAGCTCACTGTTCTGGCCCTATAGGAAACACAGTAGATTAGAAGAGTGCTCTTTCTCAAAAGCATAGTGTGTTTCTTGTAAGGCAAGCTAGCGTTTGTTTCCTAGTCCTAAATGGAGTTGAATCACATGCAGTTTCAGGTCCTAAGAACAAGAGTTGTTTTCTGGAAAGAAAGTCACATTGCGCTCCCATTGCCATACACTATGCAAATAGCACTCGTGTCTGTTCCCAGCAAGTACAGTGTATTGGACTGAAAAGGATCTACTGTTCTTGTCAGGTTCCTAAGCAGACTTGAACTAGATATGGCCGTGTGTGTAGGAAGCACAGTTTTTTTGTTTTGAGCAAGCTCACTGTTCTGGCCCTATAGGAAGCACAGTAGAGTAGAAGCGTGCTCTTTTCTCAAAAGCAGAGTGTGTTTCTTGTAAAGCAAGCTAGAGTTTGTTTCCCAGTCCTAAATGGAGTTGAGTCACATGCAGTTTTTTGTTCTATGAGCAAGAGTTGTTTTCTCGTAAGACGAGTCACTATTGTGCTCCAAATGCCATACACAGTGCAAATAGCACTGGCGTCTGTTCCCAGCAAGTACAGTGTATTGGACTGAAGAGGATCTACTGTTCTTGTCAGTTATCTAAGCAGAGTTGAACTAAATATGGCCCGTGTAGGAAGCACAGTTCTTTTGTTCTGAGCAAGCTCACTGTTCTGGCCCTGTAGAAAACACAGTAGAGTAGAAGAGTGCTCTTTTTCTAAAGCAGAGTGTGTTTCTTGTAAGGCGAGCTAGCATTTGTTTCCCAGTCCTAAATCGCGTTGAATCACATGCAGTTTGTGGTCCTACGAGCAAGAGTTGTTTTCTGGTAAGGAAAGTCACTATTGCGCTCTCATTGCCATACACAGTGTACATAGCACTCGCGTCTGTTCCCAGCAAGTACAGTGTATTGGACTGAAGAGGAGCTACTGTTCTTGTCAGTTTCCTAAGCAGAGTTGAACTACATATGGTCCGTGTGTGTAGGAACCACAGTTCTTTTGTTCTGAGCAAGCTCACTGTTTGGACCCCATAGGAAACACAGTAGAGTAGAAGAGTGCTCTTTTCTCTAAAGCAGTGTGTTTCTTGTAAGGTGAGCTAGCGTTTGTTTCCCAGTCCTAAATGGATTTGAATCACTTGCAGTTTCTGGTCCTACGAGCAAGAGTTGTTTTCTGGTAAAGAAAGTCACTATTGTGCTCCCACTGCCATACACAGTGCAAATAGCACAAGCGTCTGTTCCCAGCAAGTACAGTGTATTGGACTGAAGAGGAGCTACTGTTCTTGTCAGGTTCCTAAGCAGAGTTGAACTAGATATGGCCCGTGTGTAGGAAGCGAGTTCTTATGTTATGAGCAAGCTCACTGTTCTGGCCCTATAGGAAACACAGTAGAGTAGAAGAGTGCTCTTTTCTCAAAAGCAGAGTGTGTTTCTTGTAAGGTGAGCTAGAGTTTGTTTCCCAGTCCTAAATGGAGTTGAGTCACATGCAGTTTTTGGTCCTACGAGCAATAGTTGTTTTCTGGTAAGACGAGTCACTACTGTGCTCCAATTGCCATACACAGTGCACATAGCACTCGCGTCTGTTCTCAGCAAGTACAGTGTATCGGACTGAAGAGGAGCTGCTGTTCTTGTCAGTTTCCTAAGCAGAGTTGAAATAGATATGGCCCGTGTGTTTAGGAAGCACAGTTATTATGTTCTGAGCAAGCTCACTGTTCTGGTCCTACAGGAAACACAGTAGAGTAGAAGAGTGCTCTTTTCTCTAATGCAGAGTGTGTTTCTTGTAAGGCGAGCTCGCGTTTGTTTCCCAGTCTTAAATGGAGTTGAATCACAGACAGTTTCTGGTCCTACGAGCAAGAAATATTTTCTGGTAAGGAAAGTCATTATTGTGCTCCCATTGCCATACACAGTGCAAATAGCACATGTGTCTGTTCCCAGCAAGTACAGTGTATTGGAATGAAGAGGAGCTACTGTTCTTGTCAGGTTCCTAAGCAGAGTTGAACTAGATATGGCCCGTGTGTGTAGGAAGCGAGTTCTTATGTTATGAGCAAGCTCACTGTTCTGGCCCTATAGGAAACACAGTAGAGTAGAAGAGTGCTCTTTTCTCTAAAGCAGATTGTGTTTCTTGTAAGGCGAGCTAGCGTTTGTTTCCCAGTCCTAAATGGAGTTGAGTCACATGCAGTTTTTTGTCCTACGAGCAAGAGTTGTTTTCTGGTAAGACTAGTCACTCTTGTGCTCCAATTGACATACACAGTGAAAATAGCACTCGCGTCTTTTCCCAGCAAGTACAGTGTATTGGACTGAAAAGGAGCTACTGTTCTTGTCAGTTTCCTAAGCAGAGTTGAACTAGATATGGCCCGTGTGTGTAGGAAGCACAGTTCTTTTGTTCTGAGCAAGCTCACTGTTCAGACCCCATAGGAAACACAGTAGAGCAGAAGAGTGCTCTTTTCTCAAAAGCAGAGTGTGTTTCTGTAAGGTGAGCTAGCTTTTGTTTCCCACTCCTAAATGGAGTTGAATCACATGCAGTTTCTGGTCCTACGAGCAAGAGTTGTTTTCTGGTAAGGAAAGTCACTATTGTGCTCCCATTGCCAGACACAGTGCAAGTAGCACTCGCATCGGTTCCCAGCAAGTACAGTGTATGGGACTGAAGAGGAGCTACTGTTCTTGTCAGTTTCCTAAGCAGAGTTGAACTAGATATGGCCCGTGTGTGTAGGAAGCACAGTTCTTATGTTCTGAGCAAGCTCACTGTTCTGGCCCTATAGGAAACACAGTAGAGTAGAAGAGTGCTCTTTTCTCAAAAGCATAGTGTGTTTCTTGTAAGGCAAGCTAGCGTTTGTTTCCTAGTCCTAAATGGAGTTGAATCACATGCAGTTTCAGGTCCTAAGAACAAGAGTTGTTTTCTGGAAAGGAAGTCACATTGCGCTCCCATTGCCATACACTGTGCAAATAGCACTCGTGTCTGTTCCCAGCAAGTACAGTGTATTGGACTGAAAAGGATCTACTGTTCTTGTCAGGTTCCTAAGCAGACTTGAACTAGATATGGCCGTGTGTGTAGGAAGTACAGTTTTTTTGTTTTGAGCAAGCTCACTGTTCTGGCCCTATAGGAAGCACAGTAGAGTAGAAGCGTGCTCTTTTCTCAAAAGCAGAGTGTGTTTCTTGTAAAGCAAGCTAGAGTTTGTTTCCCAGTCCTAAATGGAGTTGAGTCACATGCAGTTTTTTGTTCTATGAGCAAGAGTTGTTTTCTCGTAAGACGAGTCACTATTGTGCTCCAAATGCCATACAAAGTGCAAATAGCACTGGCGTCTGTTCCCAGCAAGTACAGTGTATTGGACTGAAGAGGATCTACTGTTCTTGTCAGTTATCTAAGCAGAGTTGAACTAAATATGGCCCGTGTAGGAAGCACAGTTCTTTTGTTCTGAGCAAGCTCACTGTTCTGGCCCTGTAGGAAACACAGTAGAGTAGAAGAGTGCTCTTTTTCTAAAGCAGAGTGTGTTTCTTGTAAGGCGAGCTAGCATTTGTTTCCCAGTCCTAAATCGCGTTGAATCACATGCAGTTTGTGGTCCTACGAGCAAGAGTTGTTTTCTGGTAAGGAAAGTCACTATTGCGCTCTCATTGCCATACACAGTGTACATAGCACTCGCGTCTGTTCCCAGCAAGTACAGTGTATTGGACTGAAGAGGAGCTACTGTTCTTGTCAGTTTCCTAAGCAGAGTTGAACTACATATGGTCCGTGTGTGTAGGAAACACAGTTCTTTTGTTCTGAGCAAGCTCACTGTTTGGACCCCATAGGAAACACAGTAGAGTAGAAGAGTGCTCTTTTCTCTAAAGCAGTATGTTTCTTGTAAGGTGAGCTAGCGTTTGTTTCCCAGTCCTAAATGGATTTGAATCACTTGCAGTTTCTGGTCCTACGAGCAAGAGTTGTTTTCTGGTAAAGAAAGTCACTATTGTGCTCCCATTGCCATACACAGTGCAAATAGCACAAGCGTCTGTTCTCAGCAAGTACAGTGTATTGGACTGAAGAGGAGCTACTGTTCTTGTCAGGTTCCTAAGCAGAGTTGAACTAGATATGGCCCGTGTGTAGGAAGCGAGTTCTTATGTTATGAGCAAGCTCACTGTTCTGGCCCTATAGGAAACACAGTAGAGTAGAAGAGTGCTCTTTTCTCAAAAGCAGAGTGTGTTTCTTGTAAGGTGAGCTAGAGTTTGTTTCCCAGTCCTAAATGGAGTTGAGTCACATGCAGTTTTTGGTCCTACGAGCAATAGTTGTTTTCTGGTAAGACGAGTCACTACTGTGCCCCAATTGCCATACACAGTGCACATAGCACTCGCGTCTGTTCTCAGCAAGTACAGTGTATCGGACTGAAGAGGAGCTGCTGTTCTTGTCAGTTTCCTAAGCAGAGTTGAAATAGATATGGCCCGTGTGTTTAGGAAGCACAGTTATTATGTTCTGAGCAAGCTCACTGTTCTGGTCCTACAGGAAACACAGTAGAGTAGAAGAGTGCTCTTTTCTCTAATGCAGAGTGTGTTTCTTGTAAGGCGAGCTCGCGTTTGTTTCCCAGTCTTAAATGGAGTTGAATCACAGACAGTTTCTGGTCCTACGAGCAAGAAATATTTTCTGGTAAGGAAAGTCATTATTGTGCTCCCATTGCCATACACAGTGCAAATAGCACATGTGTCTGTTCCCAGCAAGTACAGTGTATTGGAATGAAGAGGAGCTACTGTTCTTGTCAGGTTCCTAAGCAGAGTTGAACTAGATATGGCCCGTGTGTGTAGGAAGCCAGTTCTTATGTTATGAGCAAGCTCACTGTTCTGGCCCTATAGGAAACACAGTAGAGTAGAAGATTGCTCTTTTCTCTAAAGCAGATTGTGTTTCTTGTAAGGCGAGCTAGCGTTTGTTTCCCAGTCCTAAATGGAGTTGAGTCACATGCAGTTTATTGTCCCACGAGCAAGAGTTGTTTTCTGGTAAGACTAGTCACTATTGTGCTCCAATTGACATACACAGTGAAAATAGCACTCGCGTCTTTTCCCAGCAAGTACAGTGTATTGGACTGAAAAGGAGCTACTGTTCTTGTCAGTTTCCTAAGCAGAGTTGAACTAGATATGGCCCGTGTGTGTAGGAAGCACAGTTCTTTTGTTCTGAGCAAGCTCACTGTTCAGACCCCATAGGAAACACAGTAGAGCAGAAGACTGCTCTTTTCTCAAAAGCAGAGTGTGTTTCTGTAAGGCGAGCTAGCGTTTGTTTCCCAGTCCTAAATGGAGTTGAATCACATGCAGTTTCTGGTCCTACGAGCAAGAGTTGTTTTCTGGTAAGGAGAGTCACTATTGCGCTCCCATTGCCATACACAGTGCAAATAGCACTCCCGTCTGTTCCCAGCAAGTACAGTGTATCGGACTGAAGAGGAGCTACTGTTCTTGTCAGTTTCCTAAGCAGAGTTGAACTAGATATGGCCCGTGTGTGTAGGAAGCACAGTTCTTATGTTCTGAGCAAGCTCACTGTTCTGGCCCTATAGGAAACACAGTAGAGTAGAAGAGTGCTCTTTCTCAAAAGCATAGTGTGTTTCTTGTAAGGCAAGCTAGCGTTTGTTTCCTAGTCCTAAATGGAGTTGAATCACATGCAGTTTCAGGTCCTAAGAACAAGAGTTGTTTTCTGGAAAGAAAGTCACATTGCGCTCCCATTGCCATACACTGTGCAAATAGCACTCGTGTCTGTTCCCAGCAAGTACAGTGTATTGGACTGAAAAGGATCTACTGTTCTTGTCAGGTTCCTAAGCAGACTTGAACTAGATATGGCCGTGTGTGTAGGAAGCACAGTTTTTTTGTTTTGAGCAAGCTCACTGTTCTGGCCCTATAGGAAGCACAGTAGAGTAGAAGCGTGCTCTTTTCTCAAAAGCAGAGTGTGTTTCTTGTAAAGCAAGCTAGAGTTTGTTTCCCAGTCCTAAATGGAGTTGAGTCACATGCAGTTTTTTGTTCTATGAGCAAGAGTTGTTTTCTCGTAAGACGAGTCACTATTGTGCTCCAAATGCCATACAAAGTGCAAATAGCACTGGCGTCTGTTCCCAGCAAGTACAGTGTATTGGACTGAAGAGGATCTACTGTTCTTGTCAGTTATCTAAGCAGAGTTGAACTAAATATGGCCCGTGTAGGAAGCACAGTTCTTTTGTTCTGAGCAAGCTCACTGTTCTGGCCCTGTAGGAAACACAGTAGAGTAGAAGAGTGCTCTTTTTCTAAAGCAGAGTGTGTTTCTTGTAAGGCGAGCTAGCATTTGTTTCCCAGTCCTAAATCGCGTTGAATCACATGCAGTTTGTGGTCCTACGAGCAAGAGTTGTTTTCTGGTAAGGAAAGTCACTATTGCGCTCTCATTGCCATACACAGTGTACATAGCACTCGCGTCTGTTCCCAGCAAGTACAGTGTATTGGACTGAAGAGGAGCTACTGTTCTTGTCAGTTTCCTAAGCAGAGTTGAACTACATATGGTCCGTGTGTGTAGGAACCACAGTTCTTTTGTTCTGAGCAAGCTCACTGTTTGGACCCCATAGGAAACACAGTAGAGTAGAAGAGTGCTCTTTTCTCTAAAGCAGTGTGTTTCTTGTAAGGTGAGCTAGCGTTTGTTTCCCAGTCCTAAATGGATTTGAATCACTTGCAGTTTCTGGTCCTACGAGCAAGAGTTGTTTTCTGGTAAAGAAAGTCACTATTGTGCTCCCATTGCCATACACAGTGCAAATAGCACAAGCGTCTGTTCTCAGCAAGTACAGTGTATTGGACTGAAGAGGAGCTACTGTTCTTGTCAGGTTCCTAAGCAGAGTTGAACTAGATATGGCCCGTGTGTAGGAAGCGAGTTCTTATGTTATGAGCAAGCTCACTGTTCTGGCCCTATAGGAAACACAGTAGAGTAGAAGAGTGCTCTTTTCTCAAAAGCAGAGTGTGTTTCTTGTAAGGTGAGCCAGAGTTTGTTTCCCAGTCCTAAATGGAGTTGAGTCACATGCAGTTTTTGGTCCTACGAGCAATAGTTGTTTTCTGGTAAGACGAGTCACTACTGTGCCCCAATTGCCATACACAGTGCACATAGCACTCGCGTCTGTTCTCAGCAAGTACAGTGTATCGGACTGAAGAGGAGCTGCTGTTCTTGTCAGTTTCCTAAGCAGAGTTGAAATAGATATGGCCCGTGTGTTTAGGAAGCACAGTTATTATGTTCTGAGCAAGCTCACTGTTCTGGTCCTACAGGAAACACAGTAGAGTAGAAGAGTGCTCTTTTCTCTAATGCAGAGTGTGTTTCTTGTAAGGCGAGCTCGCGTTTGTTTCCCAGTCTTAAATGGAGTTGAATCACAGACAGTTTCTGGTCCTACGAGCAAGAAATATTTTCTGGTAAGGAAAGTCATTATTGTGCTCCCATTGCCATACACAGTGCAAATAGCACATGTGTCTGTTCCCAGCAAGTACAGTGTATTGGAATGAAGAGGAGCTACTGTTCTTGTCAGGTTCCTAAGCAGAGTTGAACTAGATATGGCCCGTGTGTGTAGGAAGCGAGTTCTTATGTTATGAGCAAGCTCACTGTTCTGGCCCTATAGGAAACACAGTAGAGTAGAAGAGTGCTCTTTTCTCTAAAGCAGATTGTGTTTCTTGTAAGGCGAGCTAGCGTTTGTTTCCCAGTCCTAAATGGAGTTGAGTCACATGCAGTTTTTTGTCCCACGAGCAAGAGTTGTTTTCTGGTAAGACTAGTCACTATTGTGCTCCAATTGACATACACAGTGAAAATAGCACTCGCGTCAGTTCCCCGCAAGTAAAGTGTATTGGACTGAAAAGGAGCTACTGTTCTTGTCAGTTTCCTAAGCAGAGTTGAACTAGATATGGCCCGTGTGTGTAGGAAGCACAATTCTTTTGTTCTGAGCAAGCTCACTGTTCAGACCCCATAGGAAACACAGTAGAGCAGAACACTGCTCTTTTCTCAAAAGCAGAGTGTGTTTCTGTAAGGCGAGCTAGCGTTTGTTTCCCAGTCCTAAGTGGAGTTGAATCACATGCAGTTTCTGGTCCTACGAGCAAGAGTTGTTTTCTGGTAAGGAGAGTCACTATTGCGCTCCCATTGCCATACACAGTGCAAATAGCACTCCCGTCTGTTCCCAGCAAGTACAGTGTATCGGACTGAAGAGGAGCTACTGTTCTTGTCAGTTTCCTAAGCAGAGTTGAACTAGATATGGCCCGTGTGTGTAGGAAGCACAGTTCTTATGTTCTGAGCAAGCTCACTGTTCTGGCCCTATAGGAAACACAGTAGAGTAGAAGAGTGCTCTTTTCTCAAAAGCATAGTGTGTTTCTTGTAAGGCAAGCTAGCGTTTGTTTCCTAGTCCTAAATGGAGTTGAGTCACATGCAGTTTCAGGTCCTAAGAGCAAGAGTTGTTTTCTGGTAAGGAAAGTCACATTGCGCTCCAATTGCCGTACACAGTGAAAATAGCACTCGCGTCAGTTCCCCGCAAGTAAAGTGTATTGGACTGAAGAGGAGCTACTGTTCTTGTCAATTTCCTAAGCAGAGTTGAACTAGATCTGGCCCGTGTGTGTAGGAACTACAGTTCTTTTGTTCGGAGCAAGCTCACTGTTCGGACCTCATAGGAAACACAGTAGAGCAGAAGAGTGCTCTTTTCTCAAAAGCAGAGTGTGTTTCTTGTAAGGCGAGCTAGCGTTTGTTTCCCATTCCTAAATGGAGTTGAATCACATGCAGTTTCTGGTCCTACGAGCAAGAGTTGTTTTCTGGTAAGGAGAGTCACTATTGCGCTCCCATTGCCATACACAGTGCAAATAGCACTCCCGTCTGTTCCCAGCAAGTACAGTGTATCGGACTGAAGAGGAGCTACTGTTCTTGTCAGTTTCCTAAGCAGAGTTGAACTAGATATGGCCCGTGTGTGTAGGAAGCACAGTTCTTATGTTCTGAGCAAGCTCACTGTTCTGGCCCTATAGGAAACACAGTAGAGTAGAAGATTGCTCTTTTCTCTAAATCAGAGTGTGTTTCCTGTAAGGCGAGCTAGCGTTTGTTTCCCAGTCCTAAATGGAGTTGAGTCACATGCAGTTTTTTGTCCTACGAGCAAGAGTTGTTTTCTGGTAAGACTAGTCACTATTGTGCTCCCATTGCCATACACAGTGAAAATAGCACTCGCGTCAGTTCCCCGCAAGTAAAGTGTATTGGACTGAAGAGGAGCTACTGTTCTTGTCAATTTCCTAAGCAGAGTTGAACTAGATATGGCCCGTGTGTGTAGGAAGCACAGTTCTTTTGTTCTGAGCAAGCTCACTGTTTGGACCTCATAGGAAACACAGTAGAGTAGAAGAGTGCTCTTTTCTCTAAAGCAGTGTGTTTCTTGTAAGGTGAGCTAGCGTTTGTTTCCCAGTCCTAAATGGAGTTGAATCACTTGCAGTTTCTGGTCCTACGAGCAAGAGATTTTTCTGGTAAGAAGAGTCACTATTGTGCTCCCATTGCCATACACAGTGCAAATAGCTCTCCCGTCTGTTCCCAGCAAGTACAGTGTATCGGACTGAAGAGGAGCTACTGTTCTTGTCAGTTTCCTAAGCAGAGTTGAACTAGATATGGCCCGTGTGTGTAGGAAGCACAGTTCTTATGTTCTAAGCAAGCTCACTGTTCTGGCCCTATAGGAAACACAATAGAGTAGAAGAGTGCTCTTTTCTCAAAAGCAGAGTGTCTTTCTTGTGAGGCAAGCTAGCGTTTGTTTTCCAGTCCTAAATGGAGTTGAGTCACATGCAGTTTGTGGTCCTAAGAGCAAGAGTTGTTTTCTGGTAAGAAGAGTCACATTGCGCTCCCATTGCCATACACTGTGCAAATAGCACTGGCGTCTGTTCCCAGCAAGTACAGTGTATTGGACTGAAGAGGAGCTACTGTTCTTGTCAGGTTCCTAAGCAGAGTTGAACTAGATATGGCCCGTGTGTGTAGGAAGCGAGTTCTTATGTTATGAGCAAGCTCACTGTTCTGGCCCTATAGGAAACACAGTAGAGTAGAAGAGTGCTCTTTTCTCTAAAGCAGATTGTGTTTCTTGTAAGGCGAGCTAGCGTTTGTTTCCCAGTCCTAAATGGAGTTGAGTCACATGCAGTTTTTTGTCCTACGAGCAAGAGTTGTTTTCTGGTAAGACTAGTCACTATTGTGCTCCAATTGACATACACAGTGAAAATAGCACTCGCGTCAGTTCCCCGCAAGTAAAGTGTATTGGACTGAAAAGGAGCTACTGTTCTTGTCAGTTTCCTAAGCAGAGTTGAACTAGATATGGCCCGTGTGTGTAGGAAGCACAGTTCTTTTGTTCTGAGCAAGCTCACTGTTCAGACCCCATAGGAAACACAGTAGAGCAGAAGAGTGCTCTTTTCTCAAAAGCAGAGTGTGTTTCTGCAAGGTGAGCTAGCTTTTGTTTCCCAGTCCTAAATGGAGTTGAATCACATGCAGTTTCTGGTCCTACGAGCAAGAGTTGTTTTCTGGTAAGGAAAGTCACTATTGTGCTCCCATTGCCACACACAGTGCAAATAGCACTCGCATCGGTTCCCAGCAAGTACAGTGTATGGGACTGAAGAGGAGCTACTGTTCTTGTCAGTTTCCTAAGCAGAGTTGAACTAGATATGGCCCGTGTGTGTAGGAAGCACAGTTCTTATGTTCTGAGCAAGCTCACTGTTCTGGCACTATAGGAAACACAGTAGAGTAGAAGAGTGCTCTTTTCTCAAAAGCATAGTGTGTTTCTTGTAAGGCAAGCTAGCGTTTGTTTCCTAGTCCTAAATGGAGTTGAATCACATGCAGTTTCAGGTCCTAAGAACAAGAGTTGTTTTCTGGTAAGGAAAGTCACATTGCGCTCCCATTGCCATACACTGTGCAAATAGCACTCGCGTCTGTTCCCAGCAAGTACAGTGTATTGGACTGAAAAGGATCTACTGTTCTTGTCAGGTTCCTAAGCAGACTTGAACTAGATATGGCCATGTGTGTAGGAAGTACAGTTTTTTTGTTTTGAGCAAGCTCACTGTTCTGGCCCTATAGGAAGCACAGTAGAGTAGAAGCGTGCTCTTTTCTCAAAAGCAGAGTGTGTTTCTTGTAAAGCAAGCTAGAGTTTGTTTCCCAGTCCTAAATGGAGTTGAGTCACATGCAGTTTTTTGTTCTATGAGCAAGAGTTGTTTTCTCGTAAGACGAGTCACTATTGTGCTCCAAATGCCATACACAGTGCAAATAGCACTGGCGTCTGTTCCCAGCAAGTACAGTGTATTGGACTGAAGAGGATCTACTGTTCTTGTCAGTTATCTAAGCAGAGTTGAACTAAATATGGCCCGTGTAGGAAGCACAGTTCTTTTGTTCTGAGCAAGCTCACTGTTCTGGCCCTGTAGGAAACACAGTAGAGTAGAAGAGTGCTCTTTTTCTAAAGCAGAGTGTGTTTCTTGTAAGGCGAGCTAGCATTTGTTTCCCAGTCCTAAATCGCGTTGAATCACATGCAGTTTGTGGTCCTACGAGCAAGAGTTGTTTTCTGGTAAGGAAAGTCACTATTGCGCTCTCATTGCCATACACAGTGTAAATAGCACTCGCGTCTGTTCCCAGCAAGTACAGTGTATTGGACTGAAGAGGAGCTACTGTTCTTGTCAGTTTCCTAAGCAGACTTGAACTACATATGGTCCGTGTGTGTAGGAACCACAATTCTTTTGTTCTGAGCAAGCTCACTGTTTGGACCCCATAGGAAACACAGTAGAGTAGAAGAGTGCTCTTTTCTCTAAAGCAGTGTGTTTCTTGTAAGGTGAGCTAGCGTTTGTTTCCCAGTCCTAAATGGAGTTGAATCACTTGCAGTTTCTGGTCCTACGAGCAAGAGTTGTTTTCTGGTAAAGAAAGTCACTATTGTGCTCCCACTGCCATACACAGTGCAAATAGCACAAGCGTCTGTTCCCAGCAAGTACAGTGTATTGGACTGAAGAGGAGCTACTGTTCTTGTCAGGTTCCTAAGCAGAGTTGAACTAGATATGGCCCGTGTGTGTAGGAAGCGAGTTCTTATATTATGAGCAAGCTCACTGTTCTGGCCCTATAGGAAACACAGTAGAGTAGAAGAGTGCTCTTTTCTCAAAAGCAGAGTGTGTTTCTTGTAAGGTGAGCTAGAGTTTGTTTCCCAGTCCTAAATGGAGTTGAGTCACATGCAGTTTTTGGTCCTACGAGCAATAGTTGTTTTCTGGTAAGACGAGTCACTACTGTGCTCCAATTGCCATACACAGTGCACATAGCACTCGCGTCTGTTCTCAGCAAGTACAGTGTATTGGACTGAAAAGGAGCTACTGTTCTTGTCAGTTTGATAAGCAGAGTTGAACTAGATATGGCCCGTGTGTGTAGGAAGCACAGTTCTTTTGTTCTGAGCAAGCTCACTGTTCGGACCCCATAGGAAACACAGTAGAGCAGAAGAGTGCTCTTTTCTCAAAAGCAGAGTGTGTTTCTGTAAGGTGAGCTAGCTTTTGTTTCCCAGTCCTAAATGGAGTTGAATCACATGCAGTTTCTGGTCCTACGAGCAAGAGTTGTTTTCTGGTAAGGAAAGTCACTATTGTGCTCCCATTGCCACACACAGTGCAAGTAGCACTCGCGTCGGTTCCCAGCAAGTACAGTGTATGGGACTGAAGAGGAGCTACTGTTCTTGTCAGTTT